>NC_073254.2:23900000-24205000 GCF_029289425.2 Pan paniscus
GTTAATGCATTTAGGGTTTAATAATTATGTATTTTAGTAAAAAAGTAAAGGATAGTAACTCCAAGATTTGCATATGCCTGGTGAAACTCTGAACATTTTATAATTTTTATTCTCAGTGTTGGAATGACGGAATTATACAGACATTGATATAAACAATTTTAAGAGTTCTTATGCTCCGTCTCTCTGACCTTCTCCCTGCTTTATTATGGCTAGAACACTCAGAAAGCTGGGCAGTGGGTTCCAGGGAGCTTGGGTTAAAATTTTATCTTTGCTACTTAGTAGTCCTACAACCGTGGGAGCGTAATTTCATCTTCCTGGTATTTGCTTTTATTTGAGTCTCACAGGGCTGCTGAAGGGATCTAAGGCCGTCACATATGTAAGGATGCTTAGTAGTAATGCAAATCTCGGCAGAGTCTCTGCTACTCGTAATAATCAGAATGTATAAAAATGTGCCACCTTAAAATGACCACCTGGCATTTAAAGTCATCTGGATACATCAATTATACTTTGGTTGCAACCACCTGCACTGTGCAAGCAAATTAAATTATTATTTTGTTGTTGTTATTGTTGTTAAAACTCACTATTAGCATTTTAGTAGAAAGAGGAAGCTCTGTGACAAGGAAAGAGCCCTGGAATCTGAGATCAGGCCTAGGTCTGCCCAATGACTTATTACAAAAGTAAGCACTTCAGTTACGCCTCTGGAAAGCAAAAGGAGACAATTATATTTCAGAAGTTGGATTTTTTTCCCCAATTCGTCTCTATAGGTCTAGTAATATAGTTGCTAACTGAATAAAATATGACATTTAATACTTTTAAAAGGTAAATTTTTAAAATGAAAATGTATTAACTGTAAGAAAATATATAAATAAAGAACCAATTCTAAGGAGTATTAACAATTCATACATAAAACTACTCCTCTACCTGAGTTTCTTGTTAATGTAATATTTCTTAACTTTATCTTTCTTTATCCACAGAGAAATAACAATATCAGCTCTAAGATCCTGTGCAAACTTGTCCAACTCCTTGCCCCAAGTCAAAAACCCATTGTGATGGTTTTTATAACATTTTTTTCAAAGATTTCAAATGATGATTGATCCTTCTATATGTTTTTTAATAGCTTTGGCAACCTGGTATCATAAATTAAATGAACAGTTCCGACAGTTTCACAAATAGGACTGCCTTTGAGTTGGTTTAGGATTTATTATACACACAATCCAGGTTTAATACCCTAGATCAATAACATAATCATTGGAAAACTTTTTACTTTCTCCACCCAGCTTCAGATATTTTCTTGCCTGGATCCCAAACGTGTCTGACCCACAGTCCAACATTTGGAGTGCCAGCTAAACTCTTTATTTATTATGCTACCAATTTAATTGTAAAATTTCACATTGGATTTTTATTTTAAGTATATACCTTTTGCTGAATGAATAATGTATTCCTTTCGCATCTATTGATAGATTTCTAATTCAAGAAGTTCACATATCTGTTCAATGTATCATACAGTTAAGCAACACAGCTTGGAATTTACCAATGAATACAATTGTAACGTGGATCTTCAAAGCTTTCACTTTGCTCTCTTACATTCTCTTGACCATACCCTATCAAACAACATCACTCACACAAATGGAGAAAGTATTGGATTTAGAGTTCTGATTTTTAGAATCCAGTACCAGCTGTATGAGACATTACCTGGGAAAAACTGGAGCTTTTGTGTAATTCTCAGTAAATTCATAATGTTTGAATGAGATAATTTCTAAAGCACCTTACATTCTATTGTTTTTATTCTGTAATCCCTGTTGCCATGCTTATTTTAGTCTCGTGTAATATCTCAATTCATATTCCTTGCCTAGAAAATATATCTACTTGCGGACCAGGCACAGTGGCTCACGCCTGTAATCCCAGCACTTTGGGAGGCTGAGGCAGGCAGATCATGAGGTCAGGAGTTCGAGACCAGTCTGGCCAACATGGTGAAACCACATCTCTACTAAAAATACAAAAATCAGCTGCCCGTGGTGGCACATGCCTGTAATCTCAGCTACTCAGGAGGCTGAGGTAGGAGAATAACTTGAACCTGGGGGGTGGAGGATGCAGTGAGCCAAGTACCATTGCATTCCCGCCTGGGTGACAAAAAAAATAAAAATAAAAATAAAAATGATGATATGTCTACTGGTACACTATAATTATTACTCATCATACCAAAATGTTCCACATCTGCATTTGCCAGCCTACAGCCTGGTGTTCTTTCAACTACAACCATTCCTGGTTTTCATCACAAGGATCATTTAAATAATCACATCTACAGCTATGTTATTATTTGTTTTCTTTCACATTATCCAATTCTTCTCCCGAAAAATGGTTCTTCAATGTGAGATTACCTTAAAACTTCTATTACAGTTTCCTCCTGCTACCAATAAGGTGGGCACTCAATAAATGTTGAGTGAAGGTTATGACTAAATTGTATTTAAACATCAATATTTTAAAAAGTATACCTAGTAAAATCATATCTTGTTTCTTACTTTTTGAATATTCTGGTGCTTTGACATTTTGTTTGATGATTTCACTGGAAGTATGGAAAATGATATTTTTCTAAGGACAACACAAAATTCTGATGATTAATTAGATAATTTGAGCAACAACATTTTTGAAACTGAAATTCAGAACTTGTAACAAGAATGCTTTCCACCAGAGAAACTTCAATGCCAGTCATGAAAATGGAAAGCAAAAAAATGAAAAGAGATATTTTTAAAAGAAGCTGAGAGAAGTCACATTTCCAACTAGAAAACCATTGGGCCACCCAAGAATTAAGAGAATTAAGAGTTAGAAAAAAAAAAACATAAACAAAAACAAAACCCACAAAAATATAGCCAGGAAATCTGGATTTGAATATTTGAGCCACATTATGAATAATAAGAGAGAGAATAACCTCTCCAAAAAACTAAAGGCTCTGAAAGAGAAACAGTGACTTGTTCATTCTCATGTTGCAAGGACTGGACCCAGTGCTTGTCACATAGTTGGCTCTCAGTAAATAAAATGAAGTCAGAGAAGAATAATTCCAAAGCCTCGCATTTCTTGCATAATTTGCACTAGTGTTTGATTATTTTTTCAGTTAAATACTTACACATAGACAAATGTCCATGATTTTTTTCGCTTCTAACTTTTGAATAAACCACTTTTTACTATAATCAGATTTGTTCATATGCTGAGCTTATATGTATGCATTACCAGAAATGTTCTACTACAAAACTTAATACAAACATGGAGGCAAGTATATCTACATGTTTAATTGGACATATACAATTGCAGATACTAAACATTTTTGAGTGACAGAAGCAGTACTTTCATGTGACTTGCCCTATTCATAATACATAATTAGACAATTCTGTAGCAGTAACACAAAATGTAAGAGTGTAAAATTCAGTTTGTTTTTTATAACTACTACATGGAGAAAAAGCCCTTATAAATATGAAAATTTTAATTGGGATTAAGTTCAATGTAGAAAGGAAAAAGCCAGGGCTTTGGAATCAAGACCCGGGTTTGAATAAAAGAGCTATGAGATAGTCATGTGGCATCATTAAAACAAATTAATTCTCTGAAATTTGGTTTCCCCATCCCTAAATTGGGGAAGTAATATTTTCTCATAAAGTGTGATCTAGATGAATTGGAACTATTTATGCAGAATATACATCTGTGTCTATTACAAATTTAAACAAAAATGTAATGAAGCTTTTCTAAGAAAAATTATTAGTGTATCAAACTTGAGTTAGTTTCTCTACATCAGCTAAATTCTAAAATTATCAAAATCAAGACAAAGTAGCAGTAAAGTACTAGGAAGCTCTCTAAAAAAAGAAGTAAGTCATAATTCACACATGTGCACACACACACACACACACAGCCTTATATTATGAATGCCAAATAATTGTGATAGGATAAAAGAGAAGGTGAGTTTGATGGGATAAAATTGCTTCTGAAATAATGAGCTCCCTATCACTGCAAATAAGAAGTAAATATTTTTTTTTTATCTGCCAAAGATTTTTAAGAGACATTCTATTTTGGGTTGGATGTTGGAATAGATTATGTTTACTATCTCTTCTAAAATCTGAGGTTCCGTGATGGTACAAAACCTTAAAAGCTAAGTTTAAACAGTGAGTCAAGTATTTTCAGTTTTCCAAAACTTACTTCAAAGAAAATGAGTGGACTTCTATAAAAGGCTCAAATGATTTCTTAGAAATCAAATAGCTCTTGCACAAAAACTGTTTGATGACTTAAGTATGAATGAATCCGAAACATATGGATTAAATTTCTTATGAAATATGATAGGAAAGTAATGCTTAGCAAATTTTCTTTTTTGGGGGGTTGGGGGCTTCTTGTACTAAAATCTTTGGAAAATTGTTCAAGATGTTTTAATGACCCCAAAATGCATTTGGATTTACTCTGGTCTGCTATAAGCAATTTGAAGCCTTTAATTTCCTTTTTCTATTGTGTCTGGACAAAGTTCAATTCAATTTTCTACCAGCTGTTGACTCTCTCTGTTTAGTACACTGACTTTTTACTGTTGCTATTTTAAGTATGTTTGCTTGCTTTACACATTTGGGAAAAATGACTAAAATGTTTGAACTATTAAATATTTCAAAATATTTGTTGCCATCATTTAAATCTGACCTGCGAAACGTCTCTGTTTGCCGAAACATTTGACTTATAAGTATAATTTATATAAGATCAAATCGTAATGAAGAGTTGACAAAGTAGAAGAGCCTACAAACAAATTTCCAGGGGAAGTGCAGTGTTTGATCTAAATAACATTGGCTTGAGTATTTAATAGAGAGAATGGGAATTTAGAAATAAAAGTGCCATTGGGAAATACCATCATGTTAAAGTAGAAACTATGTGTCAGCTACAAATTATGTTGAATAGTATAATAAGATATAGAAATTAAAGATTTTATTAATTGTCGAACCTTTAATTTAAATGTCAATATGATGCACTTGATTTACTTAATTATAAAAAACTTTATTCTAGAAATTTACATTTCTTCCTATAAACTTAAACTGGCATAAAATATTGTTTTAATACCAGGACTTTGGGAAGCTGAGCAGGGAGGATTGCTTGAGCCCAGGAAATTGATACCAGTGTGGGCAACACAGTGAGACATTGTCTTTACTAAAAAAAAAAATAAATAATAATAATAATAAAAATAACCAGGCAAGGTGGCACCTTAGCTACTCAGAAGGCTGAGGTGGGAGGATCAATCACTTGGGCACAGGAGGTCCAGGCTGCAGTGAGCTATGATCATGCCTCTGCACTCCAGCCTGGGCAACACAGCAAGCAAGACCCTGACTCTATATAGTTTTGGACTATGTTTCCAAAATGATAGCCACCTGCTTTACAGAATCTCACCAATAATAATTTCCCATAGACCATAGCTCATAATATGCATTATGTGGGACATTTAAATATATTTTGGTTGATTCAACTTGATACCAATTTAAATATTGTTACATACAGGTTTCTCAAGATGCAGAAGCAATGTAGATTATGCTGCTAGTGGAAACAAAGCTCATATGCTCATTTGGTTTGAGTAGATTCCGAAAACTAATGGCATCATCTAGATTGGTACAATGTCTTAGTTGGCTTGGGCTACCATAACAAAATACCATTTACTAGATGGTATAAGCAACATAAATATGTTTTTCACAGTTCTGGAAGATGGAAGTCTGAGATCAGCATGCCAGCATGATTACATTTTGGTGAGGGCTTTCTTCCTGGCTTGCAGATGGCCACCTCCTCACAATTCCTCACATAGCAGAAATAGAGAAGGAGAGTAAACTCCCTGGTGTCTCTTCTTATGAGGGCACTAATTTTTTTTATGAGGATTTCACTCTCATAACCTCATTTAATCCTAATTTTCTCCAAAATACTCCATCTCTGAATACCATAACATTGGGGGTTATGTCTTTATCATATACCTTTTTGGAGGAAACAATTCAGTCCTTAACACTTTTCCCTCACCCCCTTAAATACAGTTCTTAACACTTTTCCCTCACCCCCTTAAATTCTTGGACTTCTAACATGTAAAATACAGTCATTTCATCCCAATAGCCCTAAAATTCTTAGCTCATCCCAACTCTAAGTCTAAAGTCCAAAGTCTCAACTAAGTGTTATCTAAATTAGATATGGCTTATACTTGAGGTATGATGCATCCTGAGGCAAAATTCCTCGCCAGCTGTCAATCTGTAAAACCAGACGAGTTATGTGCTTTCAAATATAATGATGGGACAGGCATAAGCTGTCTCATTCTAGCTTTCAGGATCCCATTTCTTTCCACTTCATGCCCTCACTTTAATTGTAGACACCTTTCAAGGCTGGAAGTTCAACTTGAATTGTAATTACACTAGTCACAGAATGCGATTCTGCATTTGACTTTCAGCAATCTCAGCCCTTAATGGAGATAAACGTTTCCTTGAAGGCACACATAGAAGCTTTCAAGTTATGTATGTGATGTTTGAGCTGAGAATTCAAATCCCTGAGATCATCCTTTTCTTTTCCCACTTTATTCAGACCATAAGCTCAGCCAGCCCATCTCATTAAATTTGTTAGTTTGCAGAAAATGTTCAAAAATATCACATTATACAGTTACCCAGATCTTTGTTTCCTTCAAATGGTTGATTAAGAATTTCTAACAGTGACATCTTATGTATCTGTATTGCCTGCCATAGACTATATCAGTGCTCTCTTTACCACTGGAAATTGAGTTACTAGTATATTTAAATCTAAGCAAATTAAGGAGCCAATTTTAGAAATCCCAGAATCAATTCAGAAAATACTCTTAAAATTATGTCCTCTAAAACAGCTCTGGGTACCAAAATATGTATCAGTCAGGAGTCTCCAGAAAAATAGCACCAATAGGAGATAGATCGATCGATTGATCGGTAGATAGATAGATAGATAATAGATAGAGAGATATAAAAATACATATTATAAGAACTTAGCTTACATGTTTATGGAGGATGAGTGATCCCAAGATCTGCGGTTAGCAAGCTGTAGAATCAGGAGAGCCAATGAGGTATAAGTCCCAGTTCAAAAGTTGGCAGGCTCAAGTTCTAAGAAGAGCAAATGTTTCAGTTTAAGTCTGAAGGGCAGAAAAAATTCCAGCTCAAGCAGCCAGGCAGGAGGAGTTTCCCCTTAATGCAGAAAGGGTTAACATTTCTGTTTTATCTAGGTCTTCAATTGATTGGATGAGGTCCATCCACATTAGAGAGTGTAATCTTTTTTACTCAGTCTGCTGATGAAAATGTTAACCTCATCCAAAAAAAACTCACCGACACACACAGAATAATGTTTGACTAAATATCTGAGCACTCCATGGCCCAATCAAGTTGATGGATAAAATTAACATCACATACTTATTGATCTGCTTATTGAATAGTAGTTGTTTTTAAAAATGAATTCAGTTATATAGCTAAATACATTAATCAGAATACAAATTATTTTAATATGTACTAATACTGACCCACATTTAAAGAAACGTTAGACTAAATATCTGGGCACTCCATGGCCCAATCAAGTTGACACGTAAAATTAACCATCATGTACTTATTGATTTGCTTATTGAATAGTAGATTTTTTTAATTGTGCAGTTATATAGTTAAATATATTAACCAGAATACAAATTATTTTAGTATGTACTAATGCCAGTCTACATAAAAAAATTAATTGGTTTGAGGTCATTCAAAAGATTCAGTTAGACTATACATTCCTCAGTATTTCTTAACTCCTAAAATAGTCTTTTATAGTCAAATAGGAGGTTAATAAAGAGCCTATCAATAAAGAAAAGAATTTCTCCTCCTTGCAGTCAATTAACAAAGTAGTTAATATGTATCTCAATGTCAGAAAGTGAAGGGTTAGAATTGTAGTAGAAACACTAGACTGTGAAGGCAGGATGTGAGTAAGTATTTATTTAGATCTCCTGGGATTCTATCCACTATCTACCTAGCCACTTATTCACTCATTACCTATTTATGTGCAGAATTATAAGCCAGGCACTGTGATAGGTGTCACAAGCATTGAAACAATGAAAATAAGCTCTTACTCTCTCCAGCTTACCATTTAGTAGGAGAGGGTAGACATGTTAACTATAATGATGAAACGTTATGATATTTATATAGAGAAAGTACAATAGGTGCAAAAAGGAGGATGTGTCTAATTCTAGTGGAATAGGAAAAGGTGGTTAGGACAGGTCTCAGAGTAACAAATCTTTAAAGATAAGTAGCTATCTACCAAGGGGATGTAAATAAAAGGGGCATTTCCACCGAGAAAGCAGCATGGGCAAAGCCACAGATTCGAGACACAGCATATTTTGGGAAATTACATATACTTCAGTACTTCAGCATAGCTAGAACATAAGCTTATACAAGCATAAATTGTAGCAGAATTATGCTAAAGGAGTACTGAGTCAGTTTTTTTGTTTGTTTGTTTGATGTCTTGGGTATTCTCTGTCTTCTTTCTTCCCTGGAGTATTACTCAGAAATCTTTGCCCACTCCAAGGTCCTGAAGAGATTCCCCAAGGTCTTAGATTTAAATCTTTAATCCATTTTAATCCATTTTGATTTCTTTGTATGGTCAGAGATGGGGTCTATGTCATTCTTCTGCATATGGATATCCAGTTTTCCCAGCACCATTTATTGAAGAGACTGTCCTTTTCCCAATGTATGTTCTTGGCACTTACATCAAAAATGAGTTCACTGTAGATGTATGGATTTATTTCAGAGTTCTTTATTCTATTTCACTGGTCTATGTGTCTGTTTTTACGTCAGTACCATGCCATTTTGGTTACTATAGCTCTCTAGTATAATTTGAAGTCAGGTAATATGATTCCTCCAGTTGTGTTTCTTTTACTTCGGATAGCTTTGGCTATCCTTATGTGTTCTCTGTTTTCTTCCAGCTCTGGTCTCTCTCTCAGTGAAGAACATTCCCAGATCCTTTGATATGTCACTTCCCATATATTTAGCTAATAAGAGGTACCTATGGAAGACTAGAAAGCAGAGAGAGGGGAGAAGCCCAGGAATCTTGCCCTTTCTTTCTCTGCTTTCAATATGGAATGTCCCTGACAGTAACAGTGTCTCTCTGTGTCTCCAGCTACCACCAGACTACTACTCCTCGCTTCATGGTCCCAGTTGATGCTGGACAGCCTCCACTCTGGTTCTCGATGTAAAGCTCTGACTTCTGGGCTCTGTCAAGACCACAACCTTCATTGTCCCTCCAGGCCTAAAGGCAATACCTTTTTCCTACTGTTGTTGGTCCTTGGATTGACTCACTATTCCCCATTTGGCTCTTCAGTTATCATCTTTACAAATTCCAACACTGAATTTCTTCTGCTATTGAGACATACGTAGTGTGTGGTTTTTTTGAATGAGTCTTTCCTGATTTAGGTACTGACAGCCACATCAAAAGTCAAATGGTTCTTCTTTCACAATATGATAGACAAGTAATTTTCTTTAGTAGTTGTTAAAGACTAAATTAAAATACTGACTCCTGAATGACCAGTGGGTTAATGAATAGATTAAGAAGGGAAATAAATTTCTTGAAACAAATGATAATGAAAACACCACACACCAAAACCTGTGGGATACAGTAAAAGCCACACTGAGAGAGCAGTGTATAAGTGCCTACATCAAACAAGAAGAGAATTTTGAAATAAATAACCTTGTGATGCAGCTTAAAGAATTAGAAAAACAAGAGCAAACTCAAACCCAAAATTAGGAGAAGAAAATAATAAAGATCAGAGCAGAAATACATGAAATTGAAATGAAGAAAATAACACACAAGATCAGTGAAACAAAAAGTTGGTTTTTTTTTGAAAGATAAGGAAAACTGACAACACTTTAGCCAGACTAACTAAGAAAAACAAGAGAGAAGATCCGCATAAATAATATTAGAGGCTGGGCGCAGTGGCTCACGCCTGTAATCTCAGCACTTTGGGAGGCCGAGGTGGGTGAATCATGAGGTCAAGAGATCGAGACCATCCTGGCCAACATGGTGAAACCCCGTCTCTACTAAAAATACAAAAATTAGCTGGGCATGGTGGCACGCGTCTGTAGTCCCAGCTACTTGGGAGGCTGAAGCAGGAGACTCACTTCAACCTAGGAGGCAGAGGTTGCAGTGAGCTGAGATCGCACCATCGCAGTCCAGCCTGGTGACAAAGTGAGACTCTGTCTCAAAAATAATAATGATATAATAATAATAGAGATGAAAAAGGGAGACATTACAACCAATACCACAGAAATTCAAAGGGTCATTAGTGGCTACAATAGCAACTGTATGCCAATAAATGTAAAAATCTAGAAGAAATAGATTCCTAGAAACATACAACCTATCAAGATTGAACCATAAAGAAATCCAAAACTTGAATAGACCACTAACAAGTAATGAAAACAAAGCCATAATAAAAAGCCTCCCAGAAAAACAAACAAACAACAACAAAAAAAACTGGGACCCAATGCCTTCACTGCTGAATTCTACCAAAGATTTCAAGAACTAATACCAATCCTACTTAAACTATTTTACAAAATAGAGGTGGAGGGTATACTTCCAAATACTTCATTCTATGAGGCCACTATTACCCTGATACCAAAACCAGAGAAAGACACAGCAACGGAAATAAAACTACAGGCCAATATCACTGATGAATATTGATGTAAAAATCCTCAACAAGATACTTGCAAACAAAATTCAACAACACATTAAAAAGATTATTTGTCATGACCAAGTGGGATTTATCCCAGGGATACAAGGATGGCTAACATATGCAAATCAATCAATGTGAAACATCATATTAGCAGAATGAAGGACAAAACCCTATGATCATTTGAATTGATGCTAAAACAAACATTTGATAAAATTCAACATCCCTTCACGATAAAAATTCTCAAAAAACTGGGTACAGAAGGAACATAACTCAGCATCATAAAAGCCACATATGACAGGCCCACAGCTAGTATCATACTAAATGGGAGAAAACAGAAACCTTTTCCTCTAATATTGAGAACACAACAAGGATGCCCACTTTCACCACTGTTATTCAACATGGTACTGGAAGTCCCAGCTAGAGAAATCATACAAGAGAAAGAAATAAAGGGCACCCAAATTGGAAAGGAATAAGTCAAATTATCCTTGTTTGCAGATGATATGATCTTATATTTGGAAAAATCTAAAGACACCACCAAAAAAATCTATTAGAATTGACAAACAAATTCAGTAAAGCTACAGGATCCAAAATTAGAAAAAAAATCTAGTATATAGTAGAATTTCTATATACTAGTAGCAAACAATACGAAAAAGAAATCAAGAAAACTAATTCCATTTATAATAGTTAGAAATAACATAAAATACCTAGGAATTAACCAAAGAAGTGAACTATCTCTACAATAAATGCTATATAAAATTAATGCAAAAAATTGAAGAGAATCCTCAAAAAATGGAAAGTTATTTCATGTTCATAGCTTGGAAAAATGAATATTTTTAAAATGCCCATACTATTAAAGCAATCTACAGATTCAATGCAATCTCTATCAGAATACCAAAAACATTCTTCACAGAAATAGAAAAAACTATCCTAAAATATATTTGGAACTACAGAAGTCATAGAATAGCTAAAACTATCTTAAATAAAATACATCTACATCTACATACATACACCTACAGTGAACTCATTTTTGACAAAAGTACCAAGAACATTCCTTGGGGAAAGGACAGTCTCTTCAATCGATGGTGATGGGAAAACTGGATATCCATGCACAAAAGAATGAAACTAGATTCTTATTTTTCACAAAACACAAAAGTCAAATCAAAATGGATTAAAGACTTAAATCCAAGGCCTCGAACTATGAAACTACTGAAAGAAAACCTTCAGGAAGCTCTTCAGGACATTGGAGTGGGCAAAGATTTCTTGAGTAATACTCCACAAGCACAGGCAGCCAAAGCAAATATGGACAGATGGGATTACATCAAGTTAAAATACTTCTGCCTAGCAAAGGAAACAATCAACAAAGTGAAGAAACAACCCACAGAATGGGAGAAAATGTTTGCAAACAACCTATCTGACAAGGGAGTAATAAACAGAATCCATAAAGAGCTCAATCAAGTCTATAGAAAAAAACCCTAATAATTCAACTTAAAAATAGGCAACAGATCTGATCAGATATTTCTCAAAAAGAGACATACAAATGTCAAACAGGTATAAGAAAGGGTGCTCAGCGTTATTGATCATCAGAGAAATGCAAATCAAAACTACAATGAGATATCGTCTCATGCCAGTTAAAATTGCTTTTATCCAAAAGACAGGCAATAACAAATGCTAGTGAAGATGTGAAGAAAAGGGAAAGCCTGTCTACTGTTGATGGGAGAGCGTAAATTAGCACACTCACTAGGGAGAATAGTTTGGAGGTTCCTCAAAAAATACAATAGCCAAGATTTGGAAGCAACCTAAGTATTCACCAACAGATAAATAGATTAAAAAATGTGATTATTTAAACCCAATGGAGCACTATTCAGCCATAAAAAGATTGAGGTCCTGTCATTTGCAACATGGGTGAAACTGGAGGTCATTATGTTCAGTGAAATAAGCCAGGCACAGAAAGACAAACTTCACATGTTCTCACTTCTTTGTGAAGCTAAAAATTAAAACTATTGAACTCATGGAGAGAGTATAGAAGGATAGTGGGGGGTGGAGGCATGTGATGGGCAGGTGGGGATCATTAATGGGTACAAAAAATAGAATGAATAAGACCTAGCATTTGCTAACACAACGGAGTGATTATAGTCAATAATAATTTAATTGTACATTTAAAAATAACTGAAATATTATAGTTGGATTACTTGTAACACAAAGGGCAAATGTTTGAAGTAATGGATACCCCGATTACCCTGACATGATAGTTATACATTGCATGCCTGTGTCAAAATATGCCATGAACCTATAAATGTATATATACACATACTATACATGCACATAATTAAAAGTTAAAAACTTGACTAACTTCAATCATTTGTATCTACAACGTGAAAAAATAAAAATAAAAGAACAGGGCCCAAGATTCTGAGCTTTTTGTCAGTCTTGTCCATGAAGATTTTGTTCCATGAAACATAAAAGCCTGCATCTTTTTCCAAGTTTATTTTATACTGCCATAAGGAAAGTGAGTGGAATGAGTTGTAGGCTTGACTCAACAGTAGCTCATGATTAAAAGTAGTTTGCCAATAACTCAGGCACATAGTTCAGTTCATTCTGTGCTAGCTCACAGCATGCCTAGGGGTTGAAATGGTACCCGGTGTCAATACTTCAACACCTATTTCAGCCTGTTCAGCCAATGCTGTTCCAAGTTGGCACCTCTTCTAATACATCATTGTTACTCCATATCAGAGCAAAATGCCAAGATTTGATAGATTTGATTTAGATGGCGTGAAGGGCACCAATCAAGTAAATATATTGAAAGATTTTTAAAAATCAATAACACTGACATCCAGCTGTCCCTGAAGTCTTATCAGTTGCTGCCTGATACCTCATAGATTTTTCAGTTTTTAGTTGAAGGTTTGATTTGCTGATAATAGGCTCAGTAATGCCTCTTATCTCTTTAGGAGGGAATTTTAAATTAAGTTCATTTAATTGAAATATAATCCAACATTTCTCATCTGGTGTAGAACCATAACAGTTATCATTGATTTTGGTAAATATTTATTTAGCATCTAATATCGTGAAGGTACTGAGGTTGGTAGAGTCTCTTAAGGGGGACTCTTGAGTTTTTAATACATTGAAATGTAAAACAAATATAGGGCACATGCACTTAAAGAATAAACTTTATTACTTATAAAAGCTAAGAGTGGAAACATTGTTACATGTGATAGTCAAATGGATCCCATAAGCAACTTTCAGAATCTGTGCCTACTGACCCAATTATAGCAAGAGTGACTAGTGCTGGCCTCCCCTTTCAGTGAAGTAGGAACCTCCTTGAGAAGAAAAAATTAAAATGCTTATTCTCTGTGACAACCTAAACCCAGGTCATATGTAGATGCCATATATCGGTGTTCTGGCCAACAGCCCAGCTGAGGTTCCAGATATGAGTGAAGAATCTTTTAAGCTAGCTCTAGCTCCAGCCATTGTCAGAGTGCAAATGCATGAGAGAATCAGAAACATCTAGTTGAGCCTAATCAAGTACTCAAACTATACAACATTGGAATAGAATAATGGTTGGTATTTTGACCCCTAAGTTTGGGGATTTTGTATTATATAAGCAATAGATAAGTGGATCATCATAGTGGCTATTTTTGTTTTGAATTTTTTTTGATTTTCTTTTTTTGGACACAATCACGTGTGATATCTTCTTATTGCCTCGTACAAAAGTGTTCAGTTGTCTTAGATTTCCTATCAAATCCTTCTACTTGTTATTATACACTAGTTAAAAGTTGCTTTTAGTGCTAATTTTCTTCATCTTGCTATTTCTCATTTTTCTTTTCCTTGACACCATTAATAGTATCATTTTCAACTTGGTACCAAGATGAAGCCACTAGCTAAGTTGGTTCCCTCTTGATAACAATATCAAGATATAATTGGGTAGTTTGTTCTGTATTGATTATACGTGAATGTATCAGAAAGTAAATAAGTATTTGTAAGTGATGTTGACTGATTATAATAATCCAATAGATTTGTGGCATTAAGTGGAGTCACAGTGTTAAAATAGCACTTCTTCACAAAAGTTAACCTAGAGCCCGGCAGGTGAATTTGGGAAGGTTTCCACAATATGTAAAAATGTGATGAAAAATTGACTTAAAATCGTTTCCTAAGTGGAAATCATGGAAAAGAGGGATGTTGTCCATTTTCAACTTTCTCTCTTTAAGTCTGTTTGTGAATCGATTCATCATCATTGGCATCTAACAAGATCAAAGTCAATTAAATCTTCAAAGAAGAATGATAAGCCTTCTTTCCCAAAAGTTACAAGTCAGCATCAAATGCCAAAAGTGACTATGAAATGTAATGAAGTGAAAGGAAATAGTATGATCTGTCAGTTTACAATAATTTGTAGGTGACAGCTTGGCTCTGTTTATTGTCCAAATGGGAAGACAATACTCTCTTCCTTTTTCTTTCTTGTAGGCTTTCTGTCTGTGGGTGTTACATATTTTTCCCTTCTTCAACTAACCGTGTCTGAGCAGGACAGCTGACCTTCAAAAGTAAATATGATTAAAGCTGAACAAATCAGGTAATTACAATAAAAACATGGTTTGACAAGCAACCTCTGGACAGAATTATAGTTCCATATACACACTACACATTCTATTAAAGTGATTAGAAATGAAGAAACTAATGTCTTCACCTAAGACTTTTAAGGTGCCAATGATCTCCCTTCCACAACGGATTAGAGAAGAAATCAGAAGGAATGGAAATATCCAATGTGTTTATGCAGGCTTGCTTCCCTTACAGGTGAAGGGCATTCTTAGAGCCTCAGTGTGCACTGTAATTTTAAATAATTTTTATTGTTTCATATTCTAATTTCTTATTCAAATACAAATATGATATGTTAATGATCTATAATTACATAAGATTTTCTACTATGCATCTATGAGTTTATCTTATATAGATATTGTACCATGTTTCTATAAATATAACCATACATTCTACCATTTTGGCTAATGCCAAATAGATTGTTGACAGAATCAAGTTTGTGTACAGACATCAGAGAAAATCTAACTATCTTTTTTTAAATTACACAGTAATAATGTCCTAATAAATGAGCCAACTGAAACTGACTTTATAATTTTATTTTGCCATACTTAACATTTTAGTTTTGTTACTTTTATTTTTTTTCTTTTCTTCATGAACGAGCACAATGGAAAAAATATATTTAACTGAAATTTTATTTTGACAATTTAAGGTTGTATCAACACAGGAAAATAGAATCAAACCATGTAATTTAATTCCCTTCATTCAACATCAGCAATTGTTATTGCATTTGAAAAGGAAATTTTGTATTTTGTCTGGATACTGTTATTATAACTTCACATTGTGCAAAGTCATTGTATATTCCTAAACATTCATGCTATACTGGTGCAGTCATAGGGGCATTCCTTTCAAAAACAGGTTGAGCAGATTGAGGTCATGGTGATGATAATATGGACTTTAATTAGATGGTCCTAAGTACAAATCAGGGGATTATTCCAGTTTATAAGTGAACCATCCCAAGATTCACATTTTTTTCCCCAAAGACTGGGTCTTGCTCTGCTGTCCAGGCTGGAGTGCAGTGGCCTGATTATAGCTCACTGCAGCCTCCAACTCCTGGGCCCAAGTGATCCTCCCATCTCAGCCTCCCAAGGAGCTAGGACTACAGGTATGCACCACCATGCCTGGCTAATGTTTTTATGTTTGGAAGAGTTGGAGTCTTGCTGTGTTGTCCAGGCTGGTCTCAAATTCTTGGCCTCAAGTGATCCTCTCACCTGGGCCTTCCAAAGTGCTAGGATTACAGGTATGAGTTCCTATGCTTGACCAAGATTCATTTTTTGGAAAAAAATGAATTTAAGGATCATTAGTATACCACCAAATTTGCTGGAGAATTTGGGAACTACTGATAAAGAATAAAATCTTTGTATTTCAAATTTTTCTGAATTGACATCGATGTAAAAAATCTGTATATCAGTCATCTTGGAACTAACAGCAGCCTTTTTTCTTACTGTGAATTTCTTTAGTACGTTCCTGACTATTGTGTTCTTACAGAACCAAGAGCATATTTGCTAATGTTTTAAATTTATTTTCTAATTACTTCATAAGACATATCTTGCCAATTTGTTAGTTGCTTCTAAGTAAAGTCCCTTCTTTTCTTTTATAGTCTACACAGTTCCAATAGGAGATAGACAACCAGGATTCTGGGCCATGATCTGATTTTTTGTTTGATTACCCTGAGAAAATCAAGATATTTCTCTGTGATGAGAGGCCTCATTGCTAACATACAGATAGTATCTCCTACCTGACCTATCACACAGTTTTGTTTCGTTAATTGAATGAGAACGACACATCTGAAACTACTTTATAAACTGTAAATTTCTATAAAATTGAATAGTGTCATTAATGTGCTGCTGGGCACATTTGATACATGCCTAAAGTATGAATAATTACTTAGCAAGTAGAATATATGTGTGTGTATATATACATATATATACATATAAATATATATACATACACACAGACACTTAATTTGAATTTTTATTACAAACAATCAGGAGCTGTTTTTCATTTTATAATCTTTGGCTAACTAGTTGGGTAATTGTAGGTAAACCCTCTCTCTTTCCTCAGTTGCATCTATAAAATGGAGCTGATACTTCAGATATTACTGTAAATACTAAATAATGTGAATGCATGTATCAATTCTTATCAGTACATACTGTAGAATATTATTAATCAACATTGTACTTTTCAATATTTAATTATGAAAATTTCTAAAAATACGGGGAACTCCCACATACACTGCACCTAGTTAATATTTCATGATACTGCCTTTATTACATATGCACCCTTTCATCAATCCATCAAAACTTCCTTTTAATAACAATATCGAATTTTCTATCTTCAAGGACCTTAAATAGTATATAATCCAGGCACTTCCTTTTATAGATGCTGAAACAGAAGGACGCGGAGTGGCAGCAGCCCACAAACACATGCCTTTCATAGTGCAAACTTACTTTTATGAGATGTTGATGTTGTTTTTTAATGGATGCTCAAGCTTCGGATACATGAACGAAAATCATTTTAAATAAAAACAAAAAGAAAGGGGTTTTTCCATCTCTACACTACACATTGGATTTTCTACACAGAAGCTGTACGTGAAGGATCAAAGCTCATTCCTGCATTCCAGCAAGCAATTTCTACAAGTGCATCTACATTTCTGTGACAATCCACTTCTCCTAACCCGTCCCATCATCCAGTGAAGTATTAGCATGTGAAAAATTGCATCTGTCAGAAATGTAAAAATAATCATGCCCACCTTGGTCTTTTCTATTTAATAATTTGGGCCATGGATTGGTAACCTTTGTTTTGCTTACTGTGCAGTCACAAATTACTTTTATAGATCAAGAGAACTTGAACTTTCAAAAGTGCTGTTTTAGCTTAAAATGTTATGATTTAGATATTCTGTTTATATAAGAAGAAACTAGTGATGAATATAGTAAGCATTTTTTTCATTCTTCACTTAAATTGTTGCCTTAACATAGGGTTTCTTCTTTTAAAATAGTAGCAAACTTATAGAAGACTGTTTAACTGCATATGTGGATACTATGCAGTCAATTAGCCATAGAAGAAATAATACAGGACTTCCAAAGTAATGCCAATGGTCTATAATCTCGTCACGTTACAATGTCGATCACTTAATGTATGTGGATTTTAGGGGACTCATTTGGGATCTTTAAATCATATTCAATTCTCTATTATGATACTTGGGAAGTTAAATAATCATGTTGTTTTCCATTAAACTAGAAAAAGCTAATGTATTTTCAAATAGCAATGGAAAGGTGACATGAGATAAGCCTTTTAGATTACTATTGTTTTTCCTAGGTTACTGGCCTAAAAAGAAATAGAAAGTTTATACAAATGTGGAAAGAATGCCTACCAGATAAACTATTGTTCATATCTACAGTTTATTATTTGATAATTTCCAATTTAACTTAGTCTTTTAGCTTTTTTTAGTCATTGCAGGCTTTAATATTTGATAACTGGTTCAGTGTCACAAAATAGTTTCTTCATATAAAAGCAATTTTATATGATAGATATATAAGTCATTCTTATATCCTCTTCACTGTTCCAATTAAAATGTCTACAGTATAAAAATTTACTGGATTACTTTTTCTTTTATTTTCTTAACTGCTAAATGGGATATAATCATTTGTCAGAACATTTTAAAAATTCTTCAAGATAGCTAAAATCATTTTCTTCATAACTCACCCCCAAATATTGCCACAAAGTAAGTAAATACTGTGCATTCTTGATTTCATTTTGCTGTTGGGGAAATCAAAACATTAGCATAAGTCAAGTGATTATGTCAAGAATTACTTATAAAATGCAGAAAAAAATCGTTTTAAAAAGCCAGTCTTCTAACTCTCAGAGTATTGTTCCATAATATTTCAACACACATACCAGAAAACAAACCAATTTCATATCTTTTGGAAGCACCATTCAAGAAAAGCAGCATGATCTTTAATGACAACAAATCTGTTTTTCTCCTAGGTCATAGCATCATGTTTGTCTTTATCGAAAAAAAAGAAAAAAGCTAGGGTTAATGATTGTGGAATCACAAAATGTGAGATAACGAACAAATAACAGAAAGAAGGAACACATGAGGGAAAACGCAATCAGAGTGTATCACTCTTACTCCGTGTGCTTCAGAAATGGATTCTGAAGCGATACATTGTTTTGATCTGCGATGGGTAACTTGACTGGGATAAGGGAAGCCCAGATAGCAGGTAAAACAGTATTTCTGGGCGTATCTCTGGGGGCTTTTCTAGAGAGATTAGCATTTGAATCAATAGACTGAATAAAGAAGATCACCCTCACCAGTATGTGGGTGGGTGTCATCCCATCCGCTAAGAACTAAAATAGAATAACAATGTGGAGGAAGGCTGAATTTGCTGTTTGCTTGAGCTGGTACATCCGCTGGTGCTCCTGGTTCTTGGGCCTTTTGATTTGCAGTGAGACTTATACCATCAGCCTCTCCTAATTCTCATTGGCCTTCATACTTGGATTGACATGTATACCATTGGCTCCCTGGTTCTCAGGCCTTTGGGTATGGACTGGAACTTCACCACCAGCTTGCCTGGGTCTCTAGCTTGCAGATAGTAGACTGCGGGACTTCTCAGCATCCATAACCACATAAGTCAATTGCTCATAATAATTTTCCTTTTATTGATTCTGTTTCTTCAGAGAACCTTGACTAATATGACATCTGCAACAGTTTTTCCCTCCACTCTTTCTTATTCTGTTTACATTCATAGTGATCATACTTGAAAGAGAAAGGTCAATACTAAACATTCTTCACTCATACCCTCTGGTCCTGTGTATGAGAACCCCCCACTAAGGCCAGAGCAGGGTGTGAAAGGAAGTGAAGACAGATAATACTCATGAAATGCTGTCAGACTGACTGCTGAATCCCATTTGTAGCACAACCCTCTCTGAAAGCTGGTAAATCTGTATTCCATATGATACTATACCCTTCTATACGATGAATGATGAAAAATGGTGTGCAAGGAGGCACAATTCCCAGGGCAATATCTTTGATTAGCAATCCGATTGTAAGATCCCCTTCACCCAGAATCACGCAGGAGCTGGGTAAGACTGGAGCAGCACTTAGGAAATGAAGTTCCTCTAACTTCCCTTACATGTTGATTTTACTGTTTGATACAACACAGTGGTTTTTTTCTCAAACACTTTGTCATGGAAGATTTCTAGGCACTGGCCAATGGCAACATCCCTAACTAAATTTGTGCAACTTAATTTCCTTAGGAAATACATCTAACATTTGTTGATGTAGAACTTGCTTACTGCAGTTCAGTGCAATGGAAACACAAACAGTATTGTTAATTAATCTGTTTGCAATTTTATGCTGGTTCACATCTCTAAGAAGTGTATCTCAGAGGTCTTTGAATGTAGTAGCTATAAACCGGCCTTAAGCTTTCATGTTTATCCTAATTTGAGGCACTTTTCACAAAATATTTTATACCTGCTATACACTACTTATGATCAACTTAAGTTTACAATTGTCATTCGAGATTTTTGCTTTTAAATTTTACTGTAATACATCACCTTTGGAACTTTCACAACACGTTATTTGCCTCTTGTGGGGGTGCCTTGGTGTGCTGTAGGGTTCCGTGGTTGACATGATATAATCAGAGTGTGCGCTAAGATGTCCTATTGTGTCCAGAATTGGGGGGTTCTTGGTCTCACTAACTTCAAGAATGAAGCCACGGACCCTCGTGGTGAATGTTACAGCTCTTAAGGTGGCACAGCTGGAGTTTGTTTCTTCATGATATGCGGATGCATTAGGAGTTTGTTTCTTCTGGTGGGTTCGTGATCTCGCCAGCTCAGGAGTGAAGCTGCAGACCTTCACGGTGAGTGTTACAGCTCTTAAAGCAGCACGTCTGGAGTTGTTCGTTTCTCCTGGTGAGCTCATGGTCTCGCTGGCTTCAGAAGCGAAGCTGAAGACCTTCGTGGTGAGTGTTACAACTCTTAAAAGCAGTATGGACCCAAAAAGTGAGCAGTAGCAAGATTTATTGCAAAGAGCAAAAGAACAAAGCTCCCACAGTGTGGAATAGGACCCACAGCGGTTTGCCACTGCCGGCTCGGCAGCCTGCTTTTATTCTCTTATCTGGCCCCACCCTCATCCTGCTGATTGGTAGAGCCGAGTGGTCTGTTTTGACAGGGCGCTGATTGGTGCGTTTACAATCCCTGAGCTAGACATAAAGGTTCTCCACGTCCCCACCAGATTAGCTAGATACACAGTGTCTGACACAAATGTTCTCCAAGGCCCCACCAGAGCAGCTAGATACAGAGTGTCAATTGGTGCATTCACAAACCGTGAGCTAGACACAGGGTGCTGATTGGCGTATTTACAATCCCTGAGCTAGACATAAAGGTTCTCCACGTCCCCACCAGACTCAGGAGCCCAGCTGGCTTCACCCAGTGGATTCCGCACCGGGGCTGCAGGTGGAGCTGCCTGCCGGTCCCGCGCCGTGCGCCCCCACTCCTCAGCCCTTGGGTGGTCGACGGGACTGGGCGCCGTGGAGCAGGGGGCAGCGCTCACCGGGGACGCTCGGGCGGCACAGGAGCCCACGGAGGGGGTGGGCGGCTCAGGCATGGCGGGCTGCAGTCCCGAATCCTGCCCCGCGGGAAGGCAGCTAAGGCCCGGTGAGAAATCGAGAGCAGCGCCGGTGGGCTGGCACTGCTGGGGGACCCAGTACACCCTCCGCAGCCGCTGGCCCGGGTGCTAAGCCCCTCATTGCCCGGGGCCAGCAGGGCTGGCCGGCTGCTCCGAGTGCGAGGCCCGCCAAGCCCACGCCCACCCGGAACTCCAGCTGGCCCGCAAGCGCTGCGCGCAGCCCCAGTTCCCGCTCGCGCCTCTCCCTCCACACCTCCCTGCAAGCTGAGGGAGCCGGCTCCCGCCTTGGCCCGCCCAGAAAGGGGCACCCAGGGTGCAGCGGTGGGCTGAAGGGCTCCTCAAGTGCCGCCAAAGTGGGAGCCCAGGCAGAGGAGGCGCCGAGAGGGAGCGAGGGCTGTGAGGACTGCCAGCACGCTGTCACCTCTCACTATCAGATGGAAAAACAAGAATCCAAGTCTTGACTGAGAGAATCTGAAAGCCATACATGTCAACTAACCTTCCCTCTCACAGCTTTGTCTGGGGCATTCAGCATGAAATTAACTAAGACCTATATAGCTTGACTGTACTCCATCTCTAGATGTAAACTTCAATCAAATGTTTATCTTTTGTGTAATGAAGACTAGCTTTTTGCAATGAATTTTACCTACCTCTTGGAAAGTAGGAAAGTTATTTTCTTACTTTTCAGAAAAAAAAAATTCACTCCCAGTAGCTATATATCTATTTATACATACAACATGATTAGAATATTTGAGAGGAATAAAAGTCTTCTTTTCTGCTTTCCCCCCTTCCCTCAATAAATTCAGCTCCTTACACAACAGCTGCTTTCTATCTGATGATTTTTAGTTTATTCGTGTGTAGAAAGGGAATGTACTGTATTACTTTAGTGACCGTAATAAACTGGAACATTTAAAATGCTATTTTGAGTGAGATTTGTGCTTCCTTATTAAGTCTGCTACAATGATTACAAATGCTCTCCCTTAAGAAGGGGCGGGTGCCTTTTCAAGAGGTTGACCTGCAAAGTTCAAGGGATGTCCCCTCTCCCTTCTAGATCCCTGATCTCACTAAAATAACAGTTTTAAATTTTGATTTGTATTTTAGAGCTTCAGAAGGGAGTCTAGGCCAGGAACAGTGACTCACGCCTGTATCTAAGCACTTTAGGAAGCCAAGGCGGGTGGATCACCTGACGCTAGGAATTCAAAACCAGCCTGGCCAACATGGTGAAACCCCATCTCTACTAAAAATACAAATTAACCGAGTGTAGTGGCACACACCTGTAGTCCCAGCTACTCTGGAGGTTGAGACAGGAGAATCACTTGAACCTGGGAGGTGGAGGCTGCAGTGAGCTGAGATGGCACCACTGCACTCCAGCCTGAGCAAGACAGAATGAGACTCCATCTCAAAAAAAGAAGGAAGTCTAACTACCCCAACTCTCTCACTATTCAGGTGAAGAATTGAACTCCAGAAACCAGGATGGCAGGATTGCTCAAGATCTCACAGGTGCTGAGTGTTTCTTATTTTACCACCTGTTGATTCTATATCTATAATTCTGAGTTATAGGTGCTCTATGTATGTAGGACGGATTATTTATGTAACTCTTTGACCTTTCTTCTAATGCATACAGGTGATCTAGTAAGGGCAGCCAGAGAAGAGTAAGCCATCAACCAACAGAACAAAGGCTCTTTACTTGGGGATTGCATAACAATAACCTCCATTGTCGATTAAGTTTCCTTGTCTAATGTGCTGCTGGTGGGATCAGCTCTGGTCACAGACCACTGTAGGAAACTGATGGAACAAATTCTAAATGCCCAAGGGAACAATCAGGACCTGAAATGGAAAAGTAGTAGGAATACATGAGTGGATGCTTTTATCACCAATATCTGAGAAATTGTGCAATTCCCCAAGGACTTAATGTTAGCATAGCAGCATTTCTTAATACTTTAGGCTCTGCCTAGCATCTTAAGTACCTAAAATTCCTACTTTCTTCTACTTCCCTGAAGGAGCCCAAACAGGAAACATACCCTCAGAGTCCCACCAGTTATGACCCACCAACATACATATCACAAAGTCTACTGCAATTCACCCCTGGTTGGAAACCTTGTTATAAGGGGTTATTAGAAATTATTTTAAAAGTACATTTGGTTTTGTTTTGAAAAAAAGTTTACAATACTTAATATGCTTTTTCAAAGCACACTTAAGCCAAGATTCCAGTTAACCCCAGGTTTGCACTGATGGTTAAGAAACCAAGAGTTTGAATTTGCATTGTTTTCTGAAGCCCTTATTTCTTCTTGCTACCTTTTGATTTGATGGAGAAGATAAATTGAGTTTCCAGTTTTTAGGTGATTTTAAGAGGTTTTAAAAATATATTGCATTCAATCCATGATACTGAGCTTTTCATAGGCTCATTGTAAAAATGCCCAACTAGGCAAGTAAGATGAAAAAAGAAAATTTGTTCAGATCAAGTCAAGTGAAAGTATTTTGTCAACCTTGGTAAGTTTTTTCCTTTTTTCTCTTTTATGCATATTCTCTCCTACAAACTCTCAATTCCAGAAAATTCTTTTTCCTAGAATAATCCAGCTTGTCTGGAAGTGAACTGCACTTAAGACATTGGTATTGCTGCCAAGAAAAAAGGATCCCATGCTGAACTAAGGAAGAATAATAATGAAGGGACAGCATGATAAACCATCGACTGACTGCAAAATGAAGCAGGCTTATTTCCTGCAGGTTTTTTCCATGGTTTTAGTCAGTTTTCCTTTATTGTGACTTTGCTGGGGGACGGGGTAGGTGGGTGGTGGATAATCCATGCAAAGTGTTTCCAATTTAATTGGCCAAAGAGTATTTCTTCAAGAAATATCTTAAAGATGCAGTGTTTAGCAGAATAATGTTGAGAAAGCTGTCAACAACCCCTTCACAACTCGGCATCCTATTTTTTGTATTCATGCTTTACATTTGTGCTATTTAATTTTTTTAATCTTTGTGTTTAATCTACTCTTCTAAGTGTAAGTGATTTCCTGACACCCATTTTTTTACACCCCTGGAATAATGTATATTCATCAGTTTCAGAATCCTAAATGGTGTAAGAAAATCAGGTAGATTCAACATTTTAAAACATGCTGGTTGGTTATTTCCACTTTGTCTTTTGTGAACTCCCTGATCATTTTGTTTCTAGGTTTTTTTTAACTCTACACATTAAAATATAATTCAAAATGTGGCAATAGTTATATATAGAGAAGTGAATATACCAGCATTTATAATAAAAAAAGTAAACAAACACATGTAAATGTCCAACAGTGGAGAAATTTTTATGTAATATATGGTTTATCTTCTCCTAATACTGTGACTCAACCATTAAAAATGATTTTTGTGTATACTTATAACAACATGGAAAAAATGCTTATGTTAGAATTTTAAGCTAAAAAACATATAAAATTGCACATAAACTGTGATAAAAACTGAGCTTTTAAACTGATTTTTACAAAAAGAAAAAATTTTTAAAAGCCACAAACTAAAAAAAAAAAAAGAACCAGGTAGATTCATAGTTGATAGTGTTGATAGTCTGTCCAGCCTGACTTACAGTAGTGGAGTACAGTGGATTACACATAGATTATTTGCCACTTCCCCTTAGTCAAGATATGGAATTGATAATTTTTTATTTGATTAAGAAGACAGTACAATGTGTACACATGCATGTACATGATTCACTTTTGGAGATCATCAGAATACCGTCACAATGTTCCAGTTGATAACTGTGTTAAAAAAAAAAAAAGCCTGGTATCTTGGTTGTGTTGGTAAATGAAACATTCTCTGCTGCTTTTAAGTAAATTAGAGGAAAATTATAGCTGATTTTCTTTTGTTTAGTATCTCAACAAAATAGATTTCACTATATCTTCAAAACTGTGTTTTCCTACTCTTGGTTTAGATTAGATACACCTAACCCACCTAGTCAAAAGCCATTTGTTTTATTAGACATGAGGTGTTTTTCTCTCATGAGGTGCTAGGCACTACTTCCACTGAGGATAACACATGCCTCTAACCATCTCCTTTCTTAAAAAAAAATAACTCTGTGTGATATGATGTACTTCATCTAATTTGATTTAAAAGAAAATTATACTAAAATATAGTACTAAAGGTAGCAGTGAGGGTTCTATATTTCTAAAGAAGGCCCACAGGACCCCAAACGGCAATGCTTACAAATCGAAAGTCTACTGCACAAGAAGGGCACAGGATGTCGTAGCATTAAGTAGGGTACAGCTAAGGATGGCTAAGGGCACAGGATAGCTGCAGCATTAAGTAAGGTACAGCTAAGGCTGGGGATATCAGGCGAGAGATGCCACTGCTCTCCTTCTGTGTGGGCCTTCCCAGCGGAGCTGTGTCTCTAGATTCACCAAACACTCACCTGTACATGGAATATTTTGGAACCAGGAAGCTCCATGTGAAGTTTTGGCCAAAATTTCTTACATGCTGCTGGTTGCGTGTTTACATTCTTCCTACATAATCAGTCCCAACAGCAGAGCTCTCCTGCATTATCACTGAGACCAGCTGCAAATCATCAATCCTATTGTTATCAAAAAACAGTGTTGAAAAACTCACTCAAATAACCCTTTGGACTGGAGCTTACAAAGTAACACGGCGACTCTCTACCTTCCTTGACGAGAGGTCAGTGCCACGCAGGTACATGGACAAAACAACTCAAGCCAATTCTAGGTCTGTTGGAATTACAGCACAAACCCATTTTGAAGATTTCTCATTAACTAATGCATAGCGGTGTGACAACATCTACTTTCATACTTCTTTAAGTATTTTGCTATTTGATTAATGAGTTAGTTTAAAAAAACAAAAACAAAACCCTCATTGAGCACTTACTATATACCAAGCATTATTTTAAGGGCTTTGCAAATATTATCTCATTAAATATTCTCAGAGTACAAACCTAAGCAACATGAAAGTGGAATGAAAGAATAAAAACTTTATTTCAACATTGTGCTATGAAGATTTCAAACCTGCAATAAACTTGAGGGTGAATTTCGTTACTTCTATTTACCACATGATTTCTACCATTGACACCTTACTATCATCATCTTATTATGCATATATCCACATATCTATCTCTCGTCCATCCATCACTCTATCTCATTTTTGGTACATTTCAAAATAAATTGTAGACATTATTACCATCACTTTTAATATTCAGCATGTATACTGTTGAGTAGAGTTCAGTATTTATTTAGCATTTCAATATTTTGTTGTAAAACTGACTAGAGTAAAATGTAGAAATCTTAAGTATGTATATTCACTAATTTTTAGTAGTGCATACATCTCCGTAACCCAAATCTGATCAATAAATAGAACATTACATCAACCAATGTCCCTGTTAACTGAATCCTGTCCCCATATCCTCATACCACTGTTCTAAATTTTTACAGACTTGGATTTTTACCTATTTTATAACTTTATATAAAAGGAATTACACAGTGCATACTATTTGTGTAGAGCTTCTTCTGTTCAGTATAATGTTTTTGAGATTAGTGTTCCTTGCATATTAGTGGTTTGCTTCTTTTATACTGATAGGTAGTATTTTGTTGTATTAGTTTGTTTATTCATTCTCCTATGGATGGACACCTGAGCTGTTTTCAACCTTTGTCTATTATGAATAAAGCTGTAATGAATATTCTTTTATAATATCTTTGTGAATACACATATATAATTTACATAATCACATATACATAATTAGGTAAACTTTTTTATAATCTCTTGAGTAAATGAAATGCCTGTGCCATAGGATGATAGGCTCATGTTTAACTTTTTAACTGCCAAACAATTTAAAAATATAGTTGGACCATTTTACATTCCCATAATGTGCTACAATACTTATTGCTTCAAATCCTCACTAAGTTTTAGTATTGCCAATCATTTTGATTTTGGCCGTGATAGTAGGTGTGCAGTGATACCTCTTTGTGACTTTAACTCAGATTTCCCTGATGATTAAGTTTTCCCATTTTTCATGTACTTATTCACAATTGATTTTAATGTCTGTACAACTCATTGGCCCATTTTTTATTGGGTTATTTACTCTAATTATTGAGTTATACAAGATCTTTATATGTCTTAGGTACTGGTCCTTTGTTGAATGTATGATTTTCAAATATTTTCTTCTAATAGATAATTTACCTATTTCTTTTCTCACCAGTGTTGTTGAAGAGCAGGTCATTTTCATTTTAAGAAAGTATAATTTATTGATAACTTTGGTTTTTTTTGCTTTCTGTGACTTGTCTGAGAAATATTTGCTAATCCCAAGATTATAAAGATATTTTTTATGTTTTTTAATAAACTTTATGATTTCCGCTTTTATGTTTAAGTTGATGATCTAGCTCAAATTAATATTTGTGTGTGGTGTGAAATAGGGGTAAGTCTTATTTTAAAAATGTATTAAAAATAGTTATTCCTGCATAATTTGTGGAAAAGACTTACATTTATCCATTAAATTTCTTTGGTTTCTTTGTGAAAAATCAAATGACTGGATCTATTTCTGGGCTTCTAATTTTCATTTGTTAATTTATTATTTCTTACTTATGCCATTTCCATACTCCTTTGTGCAGTACCTTTACTGGAAGTCTTAAAATCATATAGTGTAATTCATCTAATTTTGTTTTTCATTTTCAAGATTTTTTATTTTTCATTTTCATATCAATTTTAAGATTAATTTGTGAATTTCTATAAAAACTCTTCTACAAGTAAGCAAAAGAGTTACAGTGAGGATTATTTGATCTAGAGATAAATTTAGCTATTGGCATCTCAATAATATTGATCTTTCTAGTCTCTGAACATAATCCATCTTTACATCTATCTTTTGGTCTTTTAAAAATTTTCTCTGCAAATATATAAAATATAGCTTTTATTGAGAGACTTTGCATATGTTTTTATGGATATTCATAAGTGTTTTATGATTTTGACCTCATTGTAAATTGCTTTTTAAAATGTTTATTTTCTAAATATTTTCTATTCATATATATGAATATAATGTATTTTATTTATTAACTTCTACCTTGAGAATATGCTGAATTCATTAGTTTAAAAAACCATTTTATAGATTCGCTAACATTTTCTGCATAAGCAATCATGTCATCTGCAAATAGAGTAAGTTTTATTTCTTCCCCTATCATCTTTATGCTTTTGGCTTATTTAGTTAGTTATTGTAATGGCTAGGGCATTTAGTTAAATGTTGGCAAGAAATAATGGAGGTACTCATCCGTTATTCCCAAACTGAGGGGAAATTTCTGCAATGATTCATTATTAAGTAAAACATTACCTTCAGTTTTTTTTTTAATACTTACTCTTTATTAACTCAGTGGGATTCCCTCTGATTCCTGTTTTCTGAAGACTTTGTAGTGTGCCTGAGAGTTAAGCTTTGTTAAATATTTTTACACACTTACTGAAATGATCACATGATTATTCTTTTTATTCTGATATTATGGCAAATTATAATGATTAACATTGAACATTAAATCAATCCAGCAGTTCTTAAAATAAATTCCATTTAGTTGTTAGGTATTACCATAGGTGGATTCAACTTGCTAATATTTTATTAAGGGCTAGATTCCTTAGGGTTATTGGCTTGTAATTTTCTATTTTTGTAATGTCTTTTTGGAGTTTTGGTATTAGAGTTATTTCTTGTTTCATTTTTGACAGAGTTTGTTTAAGACTGGTACTTCTGGTACTTTTTTGTTTGTTTGTTTTTTGAGACGGAGTTTTGCTCTGTTGCCCAGGCTGGAGCGCAAGGGCGCTATCTCGGCTCACTGCAACCTCCGTCTCCCGGGTTTAAGCGATTCTCTTGCCTCAGCCTCCTGAGTAGCTGGGATTACAGGCATGTGCCACCACGCCTGGCTAATTTTGTACTTTTAGTAGAGACGGGTTTTTTTCACCACGTTGGTCAGGCTAGTCTCAAATTCCTGACCTCAGGTGATCCGCCCACCTCGGCCTCCCAAAGTGCTGGGATTACAGGGGTGAGCCACCGCGCCGGCCAAGACTGGTACTTTTTAAGTGTTTGATGTAATTCACCAGTGAAAGTACCAGGCCCAGGCCATCTATGGGGTGTGTACACGTATGTGTATGTGTGTGTGTGTGTGTGTGTGTCTGTACATTTCTTTAAGTTGTTCATATTACTTTATAATTTATTGTCTGTAGGATCAGTAGTGAAAAACACTTTTTTCATTACTGATATCTGTGCCTTTTCTTTTCTTGAACACTTATGGATCTATCAATTTGTGGATCTTTTGAAAATGCCACTTTTGGCTTTGTTTTCTTTCGTGTTGTTTTGTTTTCTATTTTATTGAATTCTACTCTTATATTACTAAGGATTTACTTTGCTTTCTTTTTTCTAGCTACTTAGGATGAACCATAGATCATGAATTTTAGGTTTTTCTTCCTTTCTATTATGAGAATCTAAAGTTATGAAATTTCTTCTAAACATTTTTAACTGCGTGCTATATATTTTGATATGTAATATTTTCGGTATCATTTAATTTAAAACAGTTCTAATTTTTATGATTTTGCCTTTGAATAATTATTGAAAATTATGCTGTTTAATTTCCAAATATTTGCGTTTTTCTAGATATCTTTTTTTGTTTTGTTTTGTTTTGTTTGACGGAGTCTCACTCTGTCGCCCAGGCTGGAGTGCAGTGGCGCAATCTCGGCTCACTGCAACCTCCTCCTCCCGGGTTCAAGTGATTCTCCTGCCTTAGTCTCCTGAGTAGCTGGGACTACAGGTGCATGCCACCAGGCTGGTGAATTTTTGTATTTTTTTGGTAGAAATGGGGTTTCACCATATTGGCCAGGCTAGTCTCGAACTCCTGACTTCGTGATCTGCCTGCCTCGACCTCCCAAAGTACTGGGATTACAGGCGTGAGCCACCATGCCTGACCTGTTACTGGTTTTTAATTTTATTTTATTATTGTCAGAAAACATCCACTGTGTTATTTCAGCCATTTTTATTATATCTAGCCTTGTTTTATAATACACCATATGATCTATCTCAATGAATATACTATATGCGTTTGAAAAGTCAAAGTTATTATTCTTGTTCAGATCATCTATATCTTTATTGATTTTCTTCAACCTAACTAGTCTATATCAACTACCGAGAAAGTGATGTTAACATCTCCAACTATGACCGTGAAATGGTCTACATCTCCTAAATCTCCTTTTAATGTTTATGCTTGCTTCATGTATTTAAGAGCTTTTACTAGGCACATAGACATTTATGATTGTAATGTATTCCTAAAGAATCGACACTTTTATTATTAGAAAATAACTCATTTTATTTCTTGTAACACTTTTACTTCAAATTGCTATTATCTGATGTTAATATAGTCACTTCAGCATTCCTGTTCTTACCATTTTTCATTTGTCTGCTTTTGACCTGTGACATTATATTAAAGTCTATCTTTTGTAGATAGTATATAGTTGGAACATGTCTTTTAGCCTATTCTAATAATTTCTGTCTTTTAATTGGAGTGCTATCGTATTTATATTTACATAATTTTTTGACTTTGGAATTTAGATCTAGCATTTTCTGTATATCCTCTCTCATTTTGTTCCCTCTGTTTCTCTTTCCTCAATTCTTTTGGATTCTTTGAAAATGTTTTCAGAAGCTCATTTTCTATCATCTAATGGATTTTAGATATGCCCCTTAGCATTATGTCTATTGTGGTTAAAATAAGGATTACAATATGAATCTGTAACTTTTCAGAGTCTAGTTGGAGTTAACATTGTTCAATTTTACACACTATGAAGAAAATACTTAGCAGCAATGCATGTCCACCCTCGACTCCTCCATTCATGCTGCAGTTTCCATATACACCCATCTGCAATCATTGTGGGCTCTGAGATACAATGTTAACATGTTTGCTTTAAACACTCATATTAATCTGAAATCAATGGAGAATAAAAAAGGTGTTACATTTGTCCAGATGTTTTGTCCAACCCTTGCCTTTCCTTCATGTAGATTTCACTTTCAATCTGGTATGATTTTAAAAGCTTCCTTTAGCATTTTTTATAGTGCAAATGTCTTGGGAACTGATTCTTTCATTTTTATGTATGTATAAATGCTTTTAGTTCACTTTCATTTTTGAAGACTAATTTCCAATTTCTGAGACAGATACAGAATTCTGATTATTTTTTTCTTTTCTTCCTTCAGTGCTTTAAGGCTGTTGTTCTACTGTTTTCTGACCTCAGTGGCTTTTAATTAGTAATTAACAAAGTTTAGAATTACTGTTTCCCTGTACCTTATATTCCATTTTTCTCTGGCTTTTTCTCAAGACTTTTTCTTAATTTTTATTTTTTTGTATTTTATTTGCGATGTGCTTAGTGGTGGTTTTTATAATTATCTTGGTTGAGATTTGCTAATATTTTTGAATGCATAAATTTTTATCTTTCTCCAAATTGAGAAAACTTGCCTTCTAATTCTTCTATCTTGGTCATCGTGGGTTTGTATTTCTTGGTTAATCTTTCTCTTGAGAATAAATTATGCTTTTCTTCTTAGTTGTGAGATAATTTTGGGGTTATATTTTGTTGCATCCTAGCCATTGTAACTGTTATGTTGCATAGATTTTCTATTATTTTATATTTCTCCAAAGTGTTTTTTTTTTTTTTTTTTTTTTGAGACAGAGTCTTGCTCTGTCACCCAGACTGGAGTGCAGTGGTGGGATCTCAGCTCACTGCAAGCTCCGCCTCCCAGGTTCACATCATTCTCTTGCCTCAGCCTCCCGAGTAGCTGGAACTGCAGGTGCCCACCACCATGCCCGGCTAATTTTTTGTATTTTTAGTAGAGACCGGGTTTCACCATGTTAGCCAGGGTGGTCTCGATCTCCCGACCTCGTGATCCACCTGCCTTGGACTCCCAAAGTCCTGGGATTACAGGCATGAGCCACCACACCCAGCCAAGAATGATTTTTTGTAAGCAAGGATTTTACTTGGTTGTATTCACATTGAAAACGCTATAGATCTTTTCTTCTCCTAGAGTTTTATCTGTCTCATGTTGGATTGACTGTAATCTGTCTGTTTAAAGCTGGTAAAGTGGGAAACCACCTATGCTTTTTCCTTCTTCCATTGGTTGGCTCTCCACTAAAATCTGCCAAATTTTTTTTTCACTATCCCATGCCTGTAGATGATTGTTTTTTATTTTTTTCTGAGTTCATTGTTACAATCTGAAGATTGTTTTTCTTTAATTTTAGGCCTTCACTTGGCCATACTGTGAGCAAATCTCTTATAATAGCCTTTTTAACATTTTTACTTTAAGTTCTGGGACACATGTGCAGAATGTACAGGTTTGTTACATAGGTATATATGTGCCATGGTGGTTTGCTACATCAATCAACCCGTCATCTAGAGTTTTAAGCCCTGCATACATTAGGTATTTGTCCTAATACTCTCCCTCTTGTCTGCCCTCAACCTCTACAGGCGCTGGTTGTGCTATTTCTCTCCCTGTGTCCATGCGTTCTTCCCCTCCCTGTGTCCATGTGTTCTCACTATTCAACTCCCACTTATGTGTGAAAACATGTGGTGTTTGCTTTTCTGTTTCTGTGTTAGTTTGCTGAGTTTGAAGGCTTCCAGCTTCATCCATGTCTGTGCAAAGGACGTGATCTCATTCTTTTTTATGGCTGCATAGTATTCCATGCCACATTTTCTTTGTTCAGTCTAACATTGATGGGCATTTTGGTTGGTTCCAAGTCTTTGCTATTGTAAATAGTGTTGCAATAAACATACATCTGCATGTGTCTTTATAGTAGAATGATTTTTAATCATTTGGGTATATACTCAGTAATGGGATTGCTGGGTCAAATGGTATTTCTGGTTCTTGATCCTTGAGAAATCACCACACTGTCTTCTACAATGGTTGAACTAATTTACACTCTTGCCAACGGTGCAGAAGCATTCCTATTTTTCCACACCCTCACCAGCATCTATTGTTTCCTGACTTTTTAATAATTGTCGTTCTGACTGGCATGAGATGGTATCTCATTGTGGTTTTGATTTAAATTTCTCTAATGATCAGTGATGATGAGCTTTTTTTCATATGTTTGTTGGCTGCATAAATGTCTTCTTTTGAGAAGTGCCTGTTCATATCCTTTGCCCACTTTTTGATGGGGTTGTTTTTTTCTTGTAAATTTGTTTAAGTTCCTTATAGATTTTGGATATTAGACCTTTGTCAGATGGGTAGATTGCAAAAATTTTCTCCCATTCCTTAGGTTACTTGTTCACTCTGATGCTAGTTTCTTTTGCTGTCCAGATGCTCCTTAGTTTAATTAGATTCCATTTGTCAATTTTGGCTTTTGTTGCAATTGCTTTTGGTGTTTTAGTCATGAAGTCTTTGCCCATGCCTATGTCCTGAATGGTATTGCCTAGGTTTTCTTCTAGGGTTTTTATGGTTTTGGGTTTTCCCCTAAATCTTTAATCCATCTTGAGTTAATTTTTGTGTCAGTTGTAAGGAAAGAGTCCAGTTTCAGTTCTCTGCATATGGCTAGCCAGTTTTCCCAGCACCATTTATGAAATATGGTATCCTTTCCCCATTGCTTGTTTTTGTGAGGTTTGTCAAAGATCAGATGGTTGTAGATTTGTGGTGTTATTTCTGAGGTCTCTGTTCTGTTCTATTGGTCTATACATCTGTTTTGGTACCAATACCATGCTGTTTTGGTTATTGCAGCCTTGTATATAGTTTGAAGTAAGGTAGCATGATGCCTCCAGCTTTTTTCTTTTGCTTAGGATTGTCTTGGCTATACAGGCTCTTTTTTTGGTTCTATATGAAATTTAAAGTAGTTTTTTTTTTTCTAACTCTGTGAAGAAAGTCAGTGGTAGCTTGATGGGAATAGCATCAAGTCTATAAATTACTTTGGGCAGTATGGCCATTTTCATAATATTGATTCTTCCTGTCTGTAAGCATGGAATGTTTTTTCCATTTGTTTGTGTCCTCTCTTATTTCTTTGAGCAGTGGTGTGTAGTTCTCCTTGAAGAGGTCCTTCAGTCCCTTGTAAGTTGTATTCCTAGGAATTTTATTCTCTTTGTAGCAATTGTGAATGGGAGTTTTTTCACAGTTTGGCTCTTTGCTTGTCTATTGTTGGTGTATAGGAATGCTTGTGATTTTTGCACATTGATTTTGTATCCTGAGACTTTGCTGAAGTTGCTTATCAGCTTAAGGAGTTTGGGGGCTGAGACAATGGGATTTTCTTAATATAGAATCAAGTCATCTGCAAACAGAGTCAATTTGATTTCCTCTCTTCCTGTTTTAATACTCCTTATTTCTTTCTTTTGCCTGATTGCCCTGGCCAGAATATCCAATACTATGTTGAACAGGAGTGCTGAGAGAGGGCATCCTGGTCTTGTGCCAGTTTTCAAAGGGAATGCTTCCAGCTTTTGCCTATTCAGTATAATTTGTCTACTGTTATTTTAATTAGACAGCAATATACGAATCATTTTAAACTTCCCCCACTTGACATTTCCTTCACAATCAGGGAAGAGAAGATAATTGGAGCAGTATAATAATTCGGAAGGACTTTCTTTAACATTTTGTTTGTTGCTATGTTAAGAACATAAAACTGGCTCAAGTATTTAGGGCAAGATAAATTCTTCAAATCTAGCTAAGCTTAAGGGAGCATAAATTATAATTTAATATATTCCCAGTCTTACTTGATTTGCTTCCAAGCATATTAAAAAGAATGGTTGAAAAAATAATTTCTGCTCTCTTCTTCCAAATAATAATTCAAAAACCAAACCAGAACCAATTTCAAAACTTTAGGAGAACACAAGTGAGTTTATACTTAACTCCTAATGATAAAAGTTAACCAAGAACAATGCTATAGAGTTTCTTGATTCACTTCAATATCTTCTAAACCTAAAACTAGAATAGAATTTGGGTTATATGAATGAAAATTCCTTTCAGTTTTAAAAGCAATTATTACAGAAAATCATAAACTTCTCTGAAATTCTGTTTTAACTTTTCTCTTGTTTTTTAAAATTTGTGTATCTTCCACAAAACATGTCTACTTTAGTGAAAGGCACTTATGATTGGGATTTTGAAGAGTCATCACAAGGATTGATAGCTTTCATTGTATTGTTACTGAGAGATGGCTAAAGCCCTTCCATTTGAAATCATTCCTTACATAAGACTAGAAAAGTGGTTTACTCAATAATGTAAAAGGGAAACCTATACTTTGAAAGACGAGAGCAATCAGTGGCTGTGTTAGGTTGGGGGGCAATTCCATTCCTTGCAATTTCTGCAACAAAATTTGTGTGGTCTTAAAAAGTCTGTGCAATAACTCAGATGTTTAACTTAAGATATAATTTTAATTATTGGTGGCACTCTTTTCAAGTGATTTTTAAACTGTGTAAATAAACTCTATAACAACAAATTTGTCATGGTCTGTGCTGGTTATCAATTTACTGCATCTGGTCTGTAAATCCACCTTTGAGTACCAGCTCTGTGATAATGTACTGAACTCTCTAAGCATCTCTCCTATACAGGGACCAGTATGTAAAGCTTGGTCAGAATTGGGTGCTGTAGGGACATTGTAGGAGAAAGGGAGATTTCCTTCCTGGTTCTATCGGGCCTTATTTTGTTTTCTCATACTTCTGCAACACAGTTAGTCAATAGGGTATGTGGGTAGAGACATCAGACACAGAGGGCACAGTTCCTCAGTGACTTTACAACCTTGGCCTGGGCTTGGAAATTCCCTTGCTTACAGGCTGTCTACATGCTTGAGGCCTAGAACCTGCAGGGTCACACCAATGTCCTCTGAGAAACCGTCCACCAACTTTGACTCTTCGACAGCTTTCCTATGGCTCTGCCTGCCTGCAATCCAGAGGGTTGTTTTCTGTTTTCCTCCCAAAACGGCTGTCACTTGCTCCTCCTGGTCTCACACTTGCAGCGGCAGCCCTACTCCCTTTGTGTGTCTGCCTGTCAGCCTCAGCGTCCTTATACCCTGAAAATTTTATTTCTGCATATTCTCTGGCCTAGGAAAACCAGCAAACTTCTTTGCCTTCCAATGGACACAAAGCACACCTCCTCCAATGAGGTTGGAGCCTCAGCTTTGGGAGAGACTCCACTTCCAACTTTGTCCTCCCTTGAATAGTCTCACTCATCCCTAGAGAACCCTTCAGAGTTCGATGTATATTTCTGTAGTAACTTTTATCATAATTAAATAATGTTTCATGTTAAACTTCATCTTTTCAAATTACTGTGTGATATCTTTCTCCTGATTGGATCCTGACCTATAGATACTCTAAAAAGATATCAAGCTCCTATTCCTAGAGAAACACCACATTCCGTAACAGATACATCTTTTATTTTGTCATCTCATCCACAATTCAAATACTGGATCTATCCTGTAGGGTCACCTTGGATAATTTAATTAACTTCTCATAGCCTTATACTTACAACCCACAAAGATGTGAAGATGGAACACTTTCATGCATTTGGGATGCTAGTGCAGTGATTATTACATAGTATGTGCTAAATAAGTGTAGATAACATATTAGCTAAAGGTATTTAAATGTAAATCAAATTACAAGAAATAAAATTCTATGGAGATTTTTGTATCGTAAAGTTTATTGTTAAATCTATAAGTAGTATATCTCCCTTAACTAGTTTAGCTACCATATATATAAGATTTCTCTTATATTACAAATCTACTAAAAGTTCCTTAAGGCATTTTACAGACACCAATACTGACTGAATTGAATAGCAATTGATTATGAGATTTTTTTTAGCCTTCATATGGATACTAATAATAAGAAGGAAAGATATGATGGTATCAGTCAAATGATAGATGATTCTGGGAATTTTATGCTTTTCCCTGAAGAAGGGAGGCCTAAAAACCTCAGGGATAATGTTGGGCAAAAATGACTAATGCAAACAAAAAAAAATATCCTACAAACGTAACTGACCAAACTTTGAAGATGTCTCACAACTATCCATTGGCAGATCTGGAATTAGACTCCTGTTTTCCTGAGTCCGGTTCAGTTTGTTTCGAGACTAATTCAGACATGAGAGTGGTTATGCAATGGTGTAGACAGTTAAGAGTGATTATAAGGTATTTCTCCACTTGGAAGCCCTTTGAATAAATTACATTCTGGTTTAAACAACAGGTTATAGCTGAAATCATATCTAGAAGAAAAGGATTAAAACACCAAGGTCCAAGCAAACGAGGCATCTCCATTTTTGAAACTTGTTATTGGGTATAACTTAAAGTGAGTCCATATTATGTAAAAATGTGGATTACACAACATATAACCAAATTAAATTTCAATCATTTGCTATTATGTTAACTGATGTGCGCTTATACTGCCAACATTTTGGGTTTCAGAACTGATTAATCCTAAATAGTGGTAGTCTTATTGATTACCTGAGCTATGTTTCTTATTCCACCTCCCAACTATACTGCCCTGCATGGCTATAGTAAAATGAAAAGAGCTAATACAGAACTTTAATTTGTGATCTAATATTTTTCCACATTCAGAAGCAGGGCAATAAATGATAAAAAGAAAAATTACTACTAGGAAACATTCAATCCAGAAGTTTGTTATATGTCTGACAAGAACATTTTATCTAATAACAGTTTTTGAACAAGACTAAAAAAAAACAGGAAAAAATTAGCAGAAAAAAACCTGTAGGAGTGGGACAAACTAGATGACTGTCTTGTGACTAATTTCTCTAAAAGTGAAGGTATGCAAATAAAAAGAACCTTGCGATGTAGGCCAACCAGTCTCGATAGTCATTAACCCAACATATTAAGTGTTATGTAGACAGCAGTCTGAAAAAGCAGAAAGAAAATAGACTGTAAAATATGTAGTCTCTATCCTGCTGAATCTTATTTTTTCCATCTGTGTGATGGGAGTATTATAAGCTTTGTAAGATTTTTCTGGAGATTAAATAAAATAACATATGTTAAAAGCCTCTACCACTTCTCCTACCGACAGATCATATGTAAGGCGTTACGGACCCTAAGTAAAGAAGAATAATTAATTAATATTGAGTGAGACATTAAATATATGTTTTAAGTTTAAGATCAGAAAAAACCAAAATGAGTAATGGCTTATAAAACTACTAAATAAGTGTGGATGTACTTTTTAAGTCGTGAAGTGCTAATAAAATATTAGTTCTCATTATAATAATGGTATTTTATTGTCTTATAGAATATCATTGTCAGAAATCACCTGAAAAGTCAAAACTAAAATAATCAATCAAATGTCCATTATTTTAACGACTCTATTGCTTTAAAAATAATAGAAAAACATGAACATAGTGGTCGTATGTGTCATTAGTTTGAGTGAACTAGATTTTCTATAGAAATAAGTAATAAGGACATAACTAACACTTTTTTTCTTTTTGGTGTTTTGGATTCGTATGTAGTAGAGACAGAAGAAATAGATGGTCTTAGTAGCTCTTCTCCAAATCTTTCTAGTTCCTGTTTGACAGAAATTCAAAATTGTGTCTCAAATAGAGAATATGTGGCTCATACAATTCTAGCTCCATTCATTCATTCATTTGTAGATGTTTATTGACCATGTGTTAGATATTGGAGAGATACCAGTGCCCAAAACAAAGTCCCTACCTGCATAAAGCTTGCATCCCAGTGTAAAGGGTCAGGGAGAAGGTAGGAAGTGGGTCAAAGTTCAGGATAAAATGTGCTCAACCAGATGAAGGCTAACAGTAGAGGACATTGAGCAGCAGTTTGTACTTGTTTGAAAGCAAATGAATAAAGTAAAATATCTCCAGACATCTAAGAACAAAGAAAGATTATTGCATCTTCTCATTTCCATCTCTTACCCTGATAAATCCAAAGCATGCACTTAGTGGTGAATCAGCCTCTTTGCAGAAGAGTCCTTTTTGCTTTACATCCCTGCCCAATCAAGCTTGTTTCTAACAAATGTATTAGAGGATTGCAAGCACATGCATTTCCACTCTTATTTTCTTCTAATGATGGGATAAAACAAGAAAGAATTCCCTTGTAATAAGGTGCATTGTCCAATTTCGAGTGATATGGTGTTGGCATCAAAGAGTCCTTTTGTTCATTACATGTGTCCGCCTACACTGCAACACCTGGATAAGGGTGGGAACTTTCAAGCAGCTTCACAGAGAGATAAACCTCCATCAATTTACTCTAGATATATTTGCATATTTCCCACCGCTAATGAAATCACCGCTAGCAGAATGTTTCCATTTTAATAGCATTTCAAATTTCATATAGATGTGTCTTGCCTTTAGTGAGACCTTGAAATATTTTAAAAGAATATTGAGTAAAAATATACTGTTTTATGGAATATTGGGAGAATACTGGGAAGAGAAATCTGTTTAAAAATCTAATTGATTCTACAACCAGATTATTTATCACTTTCTTTCTTTTTCAATTCTACCATAAAATAGAGAGCCAGGTATTCATCTGAAAACTGAAGTCGGTTGACGTAGAAGTTCTTTTTATGAGAAAATAGAATAAAAGATGATTATTGTCCAAAGTAGTCGGAACACAAGAAGGAACACTCTGTAGAAGACAAATTACATAAGCCAGAGATACCCCAAGTGTGCCACAAGGCTTGCCTGCTTTGAGAGAGAGGAGAGTTTAATGTAGAGAGATCAGAAAAAACTATGGAGAACAGAATGGAGTTTCCCCAAAACACCACAAGAACTCCCATATGATCCAGCAATCTCACTACTGGGCATTTATCCAAAGGAAAGGAAATCCATTTATGGAGGAGACATCTGCACCCCCATGTTTATAGCAGCACTATTCACAATAGCCAAGATATGGGATCAACCTAGGTGTCCAACAGCAGATGGATGGATACAGAAAAGGTGGTATATGTTATACACAATAGAATACTATTCAGGCATTAAAAAGAAAAAAAATCCTGTCATTTGTGGCAACATAGTGAGAACCGGAGGATATTATGTTAAGTGAAATAAATCAGACACAGAAAGTGAAACACCACATGTTCTCACTCATTCGTGGAGGCTAAAAAAAGGTGATCTCATAGAAGTAAAAAGTAGAACAGAGGATACTAGAGGCTGGGAAGAGTAGGGGGAAAGGAGCATAGGCAAAAATTTTCTTAAAGGATACAAAACCATAACTAGATGGAAAGAATAGGTTCTAGTGCTGTATAGCACTGTAGGATGACTCCAGTTAACATTAATATATAGTTTCAAATAGATACGAGGAGGTTATTAAATGTTCCCAACACCAAGGGATGATAAATGTCTGAGATGGTGAATATGCTATTTTTCTCATATGACCACTATGTAGGATCTGTATCAAAACATCACTATGGACCCCATGAATATGTACAATTATTATTTGTCAATGTAAAAACTCAGTATGTAATATTTTGTCCCAATGTGTTTATCTACAGAAAATCATATCCACACATGTATAAAAATAATTTTTAAATAAACATAGACTTTCTTGTATTTTTTCATGGATAGAGCAAATGAAGTCTTGATTTTTGAAAGGCATGTTATTTATGTTTATGCCAAAACTACTGTAGCTTCGTAAATTAGATTACTCTCTAGATAGTAAAGACTCAGATGAAACACTGACAGGGAATTCATTTTGTAAATAAAAACACTAAAATTTTAGCCTTTAACATTATTCTTTGATATTTAGGCAAAGCTCAAATAAAGGCATGGCTACTGCTGATGTGATCATCTTTACTATCTTCACTATTCAATGATGACATGTTATTCCTGGGAGTAAATAATTTTAGCCACCTTGTATTCAATTTCATAATGTAAGCGGAATACTGTAAAACATTGTGATCTGGTGTCACTTGCAAATTATATGTTTAGAATCGTTCAAAATAGCAAAGTATATTATTATAGCTGCATATTTCTGTAAAGTTTTCTTTACTTGTGCAATATGAACTTTACCTGAGATGGGTTATTACTAGATTTTTGGTTGAGCAATGATTCATATACAGACCTATCTCTTACCTGAGGCATCTAAGTAGCCACAGGCCATATTCCTCTGTTTTCACAATTTCTGCATGATATTTTGTGAAATAAATGATTCACTGCCTGTCTTACATTATGTGTATAGTCTTAGGCTCTATCTGAAAGCTGAGCAACTAAGTTTGTTTTGCAAAATATTTGCTGGTTTGGAAAAAATAAAGGCCAAACTGTGTGCTGAAATCTTGAAATAAATGGAATTTAAGAGACTTTTTAGGTGTTTCCTAACCCAAAAATTTGAAAATATTTCCTTATAGGAAAGAAAAATTTAGATAAAGTACTATGAAATCAAGATAATTCTTATATTAAAATTTATTTTGCACTTTTGGGGGAAAAAGAGTAATAAATGTATATATTTTATTTTTCTGATATAGACAAGGATAGGCTGCAGTCACAAATAAATCCCCAAATCTTGGTAGAATAAGACAATATTTGCCCGCTCCTATTGTTATCAGATGGGTCTGGTTGCTGGCCCAGGCAGCTCTCCTCTATGAGTGACGGGGATTTTGCCCTGCTTCCACTGTGGGGCTCAGCTATCACAGATACCTCTCCTTCCAGGGTTTCTTCCAGTACTTGTATTATACCCGTTTAGTCTTCCACAGAGCCAAGTTCTATTAAAAGGTTATTTATTGGAGGACATTTCAAAGCATATGGAATAATGTGTGTTTATAAGTGTGCATGTGTGTACATGTGTTTCTGATCACATTAGATCACAGGTAGATCTACCTTATTCTTTTATAATAACTGTAAATTATTCCACGATGTAACCTATCATTGTTTTAATCTTTTTGAATCACAGACAATGCTTATATGAAGTTCCTTGAACATGTACATTTTCAAATGTATTTTTAGGTAAATTTTCTTGGTCTAATGATATGTGCATGCTAAAATTTTGTAGATATTAACTCTCTCTACAAGCAAGTTGCATCAATTAACATTCCCACCAATAATTCGTGAGGTGCATATTTCCTCAAACTAGCTAGATAACACTTTGCTCCATCAAATTGCTTATGATTGATTTTAAAACGATGTATTTACATTTTATATTTTATTGCTTTTTTAAATTTTATCTTATTTTATGTTATTTTTGAGATGGAGTCTTGCTCTGTCACCCAGGTTGGAGTGCAGTGGCACGATCTCAGCTCACTGCAATCTCGTCTCCCGGGTTCAAGCGATTCTCCTGCCTCAGCCTCCCAAGCAGCTGGGACTACAGGTGCTTGCCATCACGCCCAGCTAAGTTTTACATTTTATATTTTAATTAAGTTTATAAAATTACCCTCGACTTTATCATATTTTCATGTGTTCCTTAACCATTGTTCTTTTCTTAAAAATTAATCTGTGTGTCTATGTGGTTTGCTTATTTTTCCTTTAAGTAATTGGGCCTTTTATTATCATGTTGCTTACCCAGTATATGTATGTTCTCCCTCTTATTCTACAAACACACACACACACACAAAATAGAATAATTTCATTTGATTGTTTATTGATTAATGATTTATACATGACCTTTATCAAAGATGAGTGCTAACCTTTTTATACCCTTTGTATAACATTTTGTTCTCTTTTTTTTTTTTTGAGTCAGAGAGTCTCGTTCTATCATGCAGTGACATGATCTCAGCTCACTGCAACCTCCACCTCCCAGGTTCAAGCAATTCTCCTGCCTCAGCCTCCCGAGTAGCTGGGATTACAGGCATGCACCACCACGCCTGGCTAATTTTCATATTTTAGTAGAGATGGAGTTTTGCCAGGTTGGCCAGACTGGACTCGAACTCCTAACTTCAACTGGTCCACCTGCCTCAGCCTCCCAAAGTGCTGGGATCACAGGTGTGAGCCACCGTGCCTGTCCCATTTCCTGTTTTAAATATGATTTTGCTTTTGATTTTCTAATTTATAAAAATGTTTAACTGTTATAATTTATCAATATTTTCACGCTGTGTGATTAGAAGAGTATGACCTTGCTAAAACATTCTTTCTTGCCCCAAGTTTATTCTTTGAGTAATGTGTTTTCTTCTAGCACGTTTATTAGTTGATGTGTTATTTTCAAATCAACTTCAGAGACATCAGAATTGTACTATAGAACAAGGAAATAATGGGATTCATCTTTTCATAACTAATTTTAAGGCAACTTTTATTATATTAAACATATATTCATTTGCACTTGAGTCTGTCTTGACTTTCTGTTCTTCCCAACAAACTATTCATTTACTGGCACTAAATTGTTATGTTTATTATAGTGCTACTTCAATGTTTGGTAAATGAGCTCACTAATCTGACCAATGTTTGTAGACTATAACGTTTTTGTTACAATTTGAATTTTCACTTGATTTAGCCAAAAGCAAACACTAAGGATTATTTTATTTAAAATATTCAATTTACACATTAAATCAGGAATATTGTCATTAGAATAAAAAATTGTTCAATTACACATTTTATGTTAAAACCATAGAAGTAATTTTAAAATATATCATATTTCATGAAATCTGAATGTAAACTTTACGAAAGACTTATACATATGCAAATGTTATTGCATTTTTCTGCTCTAGTGTACTATAAATATAAACATATATTTATTTTTAAAGTCAGATTCATTTCTATTTCTTCAAAGTATTTTATAATCTCTTTAATAATTGATTTTTTAAAACTCTCATAAATATATCAAATGATTCTTCCTATTTTCATTCTCTTGTGATAACATATAAAATTTTCTGTCCTTAAGATGGATCGTTGTTTTCCTTTTCAGATTTTAAAACACTTGTATTTCTCTAAATTATATCCTTAGTTGGGTATTTCATGAACAAACACATCTTTCAATGGTCTTTATTAAAGATTTTCTAACAAATCCTGTCTTCTCTGGTAAGCGCTCTTTGAAAAGGTTCCCACTGAGTAAAAAGACACTTCATTCTTATTTCTCAGGAAGCCTCCTTTTTTCCCCCTAGCTCTCCAAGTCCTCTTTGTAGAAATTCTCTTTGCCATTTTTATCTTTTTCTTCTTTCTTTACCTCTTTTACTCATTATCATCATCCAGTAATGAAATAATTATGGGCTGAGCACTTGAGGCTACAAAGTGAATTCTTCACTTTAGGATTTTTTTTCCAAAAATAAGCAAGGAAAAATAAAAATGCTATAGATTTTCTTTTTCTCTTCTATAGATTCCTTATAAGCACAAGGAGAAAAAACAATTATTATGATAATATAAAAATACATAGAATGAATGACATTTTTACAAAGAGGACTTTTCCATGATATGTGTGGAATCAACATTGCCAGCTTCAATATTCCTAGGAACATAACGACAAAGCTTTGCAGTTGAACATCTGTAGTTGATGCTGTGTGTGCTGTAAGTGCTTCCTGCTCCAGCTACTATGATAGTTGACTGCTAATAATTCACAGCCACGCCACTCTCATTGGGAGACCTTGCCCCCTCACTTCCCTTCTCCTTCCTAAAGCTAAAGAGCTAAAGACTTAATTGGCCTAATTATAAGAGCTGCATGCCCCCCTTGTCTTAAGGCTGGACTAACTCTGGGTGAAAATTTAGCTTCAGAGCTTCCCATAGGATCAGTCTGAAGCTGCAGTACTGCTGAGGCTGTATTCTCGCTAGCCTTCTTGCCTTCTCAATGCTGCTACCCCGAATCCACTTCTGAAACCATTCCCCTATTCAATCACATGCATGCAAGGGAAATTATGTTACTTTTGAGTCGCCCAGTGAACCCATGCCCTCTTGTATTCAGACCCTGTGTAGTTTCCTCCTACTTTGACTTTGAGCTTGCCCTATGTCTAACTTTGGCTCATGGGATATTAGCAAGCATAATGCAGAGGCTTGATGAGTCCTCAGGCATTGGAATGTGTCTTCTTTGAACGCTTCTTTTTGTAACCTGTTGTTTGCCCAGAGAAGCCCAAACCACATGAAGGAGTCACATGGAAGAGAAATGAGGCTTTCTCAAAAATTTCAAGTGAACTGGCTACAGCCAGCCGGCACTAACTGCCAACCAAGTTCAGGAGCCATCTTGGAGTTCAAGTCCGGTCAAGTGACATCATAGGAACCAGAAATCCATCCAGCTAAGCCCAGACAACCCAGAAAATTATGAAATATTAAAATGGTAATTGTTTTAAGTCACTGAGCTTAAAATGTATTTGTTACATAGCAAGAGATAACTGAAAAAAAAAATCGCGATTTAAGAAATCCTGACCAGGTGTGGTGGCTCACGCCTGTAATCCCAGCACTTTGGGAGGCCGAGGTGGTCAGATCACGAGGTCAGGAGATTGAGACCATCTTGGCTAACACGGTGAAACCCCGTCTCTACTAAAAATATAAAAAATTAGCTGGGCTTGGTGGCTGGCGCCTGTAGTCCCAGCTACTCGGGAGGCTGAGGCAGGAGAATGGCTGGAACCCTGGAGGCGGAGCTTGCAGTGAGCCGAGATCACGCCGCTGCACTTCAGCCACTCGCTCTGATGGGATCAGAGCGAGACCCCATCTCAAAAAAAAAAACCAAAAAAAAAAGAAAAGAAAAAAAATCCTAGAACAAATGAATGAAATGAATGAATGAAGTGGAATATTTTCTTCATGCTGTGGTACATTCTGGACAATTGCTCCTGCCTTACCTACATTAAATCCTCCCAATCACCAGAATTCCTGTGTGTTCCTGTCTCTTTTATACAGAGCAGGAGGATAGCTGTCTCAGTTTCTCCTTGCATTGTTGCTTACTTGTCAATTCACTGAGTGATGGCAGATTCTGTCAGTGCATTTTCACATTTAGTTTCTACAATTTGAAATTACTTTATTTTAGTTTTATTTTAAGCATTTCTGCCTGATTTCTCACTGATTCAGTGAGCAGTAAGTCATACTGTTGGCAATGGAAAGTGGTTATCCAGTGAAAGTTTCCTACTGTTTGCTATTATTAGGGCTTGTTCAGCTCTAATTTTGAAATGGCACTTGCTGGCCTTATCTTTATATTTGGTTATATTAATAAAACAAAAGCTTGACACGTGGACACATCTATATTTTTATTACATTGATCTCAAATTGTTTTTCTGAATTATGCAATCATTTTTATTCATACGGTTTTGTAAGACAGGAATTGTGAGCCAGTCATATTTATATTTCCTTTTTCTCAAGGAAGTAGTAGGAAAAAATCCATTCCAATATATTAACAATTCTGATCAATTTCTGGATCTGCATAAAAACACATTTTAATACACAAATATATTTATAACTATATATCTATAGTTCATAAATGTGCATATGTGTATATATGTGCATATATAAATCTATATAATTAAACAAATAAATATTGAGGCAGATAAGCATACTTTTTCTATTGTATATAGTATTTTTAAATTTTCTAAAATCAACACTGTTATAGCTAAATGTATGTAATATGTCACCCACATTTGGGAGATGAATATAGCCTAAGGAACTCCAGTAACAGCACACATTTCTAACCCACATATCTAAGTAATGAACAACAAATAATCACAGTAAAATTGTTCTGCAAGCATTAACTTGTACAAAGGCACAACCCTACTTAGGAACAAAGACTGCGCTGTGAAATCCTTTTTTAAACAGGAGCTGAAGTAGTAAACAAGTCTTTAGACATATTTTTTCCCTCAGACAAAGCTTCTGTTGCCACATTATCTTGTCAACCCACATGAGGTTTAGATAGATCAATACTTATATAGGTAACTTCTAAGGAACACCTGGCCTTCCAGAAGGTGACATGTTAATTAAATAGCATTCTTTTTCTTAATGTACAATTGCTTAAATGTAGGTACTTCTTTCAGATTCTTTCGTCTCTCTTTTAATATTTTGTGAGCTTGAGGGCTAAAGGGAGCCAAGAAACCTGGTAAAAAGTAATAATTTTGGAGATATTACTAATGACATTTGGGCTAAAGAAAAAGAGAAAATGCAAATTTTTCCTTTGATCTCGTTTGGCCTCTCTGCATTCCTAGCTCACCACGTAAGTATGCTGTGTGCTTCTGAGTGTTAAAACAGACATTTCGTAACTTAATTTGCTTTTGGAAAATACGAAGAAAGACCTTATCTAATAACTAGCGTTCTTCTTTAGTGATTTCCTAAGCCAGAACATCAGATCTGGCCAGTTTATAGATCTTCAGGATTGGAACAGTCTGGAATTAGTAACCACAGCCATACCGTGAAAAAATCACCTTTACTCTAACCAGGAGGAGTTAACTGTCCTTGTCTGCAGAATCAGTCAAGGAAAGGGGCCTGATCTTTAACAAATTATAGATGAAATAAGTTTTGTAGCAGGCATGATTGATTGATAGAGATTTTAGAAATAGTGCACACTTCTTGGGCCTTTGTCCATTTATTTCATAGTTAGTTGTAATCATTATTTAAACTCAAAGCTAATTTTATCCCAGATACACTGTAAACAGTTATTTCTAAGGGTGAAAGTAACTTATTTGGTTTCCTACACATGCTTTACCTTTGGTTTTTGACCTTTTCCTTCCTCCACTCATAGACAATAAATGATAAAGATATAAAAATAGAAGGTAAAAGTTAGCTGTCTATATGTTCTTCATCATTAGGCATATTGACCTTATTAATTTGTTTCTGTCTTTCTACTTTATTACTTTTGAAAATGTACGTGTACAACCTAGATTTTATGATTATATACTGGGTTCTTAGTCATTTACTTTCATAATTTCAAAACTGATGTTGAATCACATTAATGTCCTTTTAAAAGAAATTCAGTGTTATTTTTATTCCAAATAAAATGTGTGACATAATTTTTAGAGAAGAAAATAACATTTACTTTCATCAGATGCAAAGAATACATATTTATGACATGTGTACTGCTTATATACCAGAGACATATTCTGTAACTCAGTATATATGTAATTGATAATATATTTTTTATTTATATATTTGTAAGTGCATATATGAATACCTTTTCATTTTATATATAGAAATATATTACTTTTGTAAACAGAGACAATATAGCTCAATCTATCACTAAATATATATAATCCAAGCATACTTATGTATTCCTGATATCAAAAGATGAATTTTTATATATTACACAAATTATAGTTTCTATTATTAGCCTAAAAATTAACTTTGTGCTCTCAAAGAAACATTTTAAAGAAATTATATTTGGGAAAAAAAGCTGTTTTTCATCTTAAACTGGAAATGTTTGACTCTACTAAAATTCAGCTTTATCATTTCTAGTATTTTGAAACTTAAATAACAATTCTATACCCTTGAATATAATCGAAATATCATTCACTTTTGTTGTGATTTATGGGCATCAGACATCAAAGCTTTAGATGATATCAGTAGGGAGACTGTGATGTGGCATTTAAGAAGAAATAAACCTAGAAACAAAATTGGATTAAGATTAAAAACAATGTTTAAGTTTATTGACTGTCTTCAACTAACTTTAAACTATTTGTGGCTCAATAAAATTTAAATATACTTGTTTTTGCCCTGTCACTTTTTTTATATTATTTGTATTTTTAGGCGAACATCTTTTTTAAATTAACTCTATTAATCCATTATTAATTATTGTTTATCATTACTTAATTTCTAAGAAGGTAGCTCTTAGAGAAGACAATGTCCTTTGTGATCTCATATATTTTTTACCACGGAAATAAAAATAAAAACATTATTTGTAATTATATAATCTAAAGAACATAAAATTTGAAGTCACAATTGATGTTGAATAACATTGATGCTACATAGTAAATTAAAAATCCTGAAAACTTTACTTAAACTTTCTGATGTTCTCATCTACAATAACAAAATCCCCAAATGTTTATAAGAGTATATAGTACAAGGCCAAAAATGTTATTTTTCTTTTTTTCATTCTTGAAAACTACCATCACTATTTGGTTTCATAGGACAGAAATGACTTTCATTTGCATTTTTAATTGGCAAATTTGTATTATAATCTTTGAAATTCAAATAAGTAATAAAATAAATGTCACTTTTTTAAATATGCAAGAAGTTATAAATCAGTTTTACTTATTATTAATCACTAATAATTGATGATAGCAAATTGAAAGTGTGCGATAAATAAAGATTTAAAACAATAATATTCTGTTAGAATGGGTAGGAGGAGATATACACTCATGAAATACTAATGAAAGCTTTTATTTGTATGACTCTTCCAGAAAATAGTTCATCAGTAAGTAATCATAACCTTCAAAGAGTTTATATCCTTTATCTCTCCAACTGAATCCAGCATAATTCTACTTCTAGGAATCTCTCTTAATAAAATAATTAAACATACAGTATAGACATTGGATTCTTTACAAAGATATTTATTACTACTTTGCTTATTATGCCCGAAATATGTAAACAAAAATTCTGTAACATAATTGAATTTTTAATATAAGTGATGGTCCATCTCTATGTCAAACATTTACATAGCCCATAAAATCTTTTCCAAAAAGAAAAAGAAAAAAATGCTCATGGTATGTGTCAAGTTGAAAAGGAAAGAAGTGAGCAAAATTACATACATGTAAAGAACTCATATATATTTGTTCCACCATCCAAAAAGAAAATAATCAAAACCACTGTAGTCACTGATTTTTTCTCCATTAATACATGCTAATTCAATTAGCATTTGAAATAAACTCTTCTTCTCTTAAACTCCATATACTATTTTTAAAAAATCTAACTTTCTGTTTGTTTGGTTTGTTTATGTTTTTAACTGTGAATCATTTCCAGCCAATACTAGATATAGCAAACTCTACGAAGGTCTTCTAACCTTCATTATAGAGGCACACAGAAATTATCTTGTTAATACTTCTTTGAAAGCCTGGTGGCAGTTATTCCTCTTCCAAAACTGGGCAGTCCCTTCTTAAGGACAGAAAGTCAGTTTAGTTCTTCTAATTACGAAGTCTCTGCAATTGCTTATTCACCTAAAGTAATATGTGAGTTTGAGGTTTTAGTAGTCCCTTGATTCCATATATCATGTCTTTTTTTATTATTGTGTTTCTAGTGTCTAAGACAATATTCTTAGCACATATTAAGCATTCAATATTATTAAGGTTTTGACCCCAAAATGTTATGTCTTCTCCATTCCAACCTTTTGAGAAGAAGGAAATTCAGCTAATCATGTATCTATCCAGCATTAAAAGAGAAACACTCAAATGAGCATAATCATTTTTATAACTATAGATTTAGTTTTCTTAGCTATAAATGAAGAACAGCACCTAGTTCTTTTTACTTTAGGATAGAAGTCCTGTAATAATTTAGGTATATAGAAAATTGAGGTGCACTCAGAAATTTTGATTCTTGGTAAGTCTTGAATTGAAAGGGAAAAACCCTACATTTTAAGCACACAATTAATATGACTATGATGTAGGTATTTTGGGTTGCATTCTTTAACAATGTCACCTCAGAAGAATCTTATGTAGATTGATTTAAAAATATACAAAAATGCTCTGAAAACTCAGAACACAGAAAATCCCTATATATGCTGGTATTTCTATTTGAAAATAGAAATTTCTTTCTAATAATGCTCTGAAAGATAAATATATTTTAGTGATAAATTCATAAAATGGGCCTTGTTATGTATTATATAAATTTTTAAAATATAAATTGTGTATTATTTGAGCAACTGCATTTTGTTAGAGTTTCCTATATATTGTCTTAGGTAGCTTCTTTATTATCTGTGGAAGATTTAGTTGCACTTACTTTGAATTGAACAGTAAATGTTATAGAAATTCTGTTGCTTCAAATAGTTACTATTTGTTAACATCTCCTACTTTCAATCTTTCCTTATTCCTTTCATCTCTGGTTGGAAGACATTGGGAGCCTCTTTATTTTAAATATTGCTGAACACTAGAATCATCTAAGGAACTTTTACAAATCTTGATGCCCAGGTGGCACCCCATAGAAATTAAATCAGAATATCTTGGAGTTACCCATCAGTACTTTTGCAAGACCTTCTGGTGATTTTAACATGCAGCCTATTTTGGGAAACATTCTTCCAAGGAACCTGTGAATAAAGGAGCTTTGCATCTGAGAAGGAGGCCTCAGCATGTGGGTGATATCAGGAAGCGCTAACCAAGTTTTTATTTGATGAAATATGCTTTTCCCAGCTTCCCCAAGACAGATCGTCATTCTCCATTGTATCTGACATAGAGGCCAGAAGGTAAAAAAATTGTCGTGTTCATTAGTGAGCACAAATACAGTCTAAATCCATCCCTGATCATTTTCAAGTTATTTACAAATTTGTATTTCTCATCATATATCTGGCAGAAAATCAAGAACCAATTTTCTTAACTCTAAAGAGAATGTCTGCATCTTTATCAAAGCTATAGCTTAACTTAAACTATAGCATTGATATATTGATATAGTTGATAATATATTAAAATTATTCTAGATCCTGTTAGAAAGGGCGTTTTCTATAGTTACTAATATTAGGTTGGTATTAAAATATTCTATGAAACATTAATGATTGGAGAAGAAAAAATAAATCATTTGTGATTGTCTATACAGCCTGTGTGACTTCCAGCAAGTCTCAACATTCAGACTGATCTTTTCTATAATGGGATAATGCCTAACTAAAGGGATACTCTAAAGTTTTACCTATGAGAACCTTGGCGATGGTGCTTAGTGGTTATGTTTAAAAATGTGTGTTTCCTTCTCCTTCCAACTATTAAATATAGATATTGTCCCAAGGATTTGTCCTTAACCATCTTTTCTCCAGTTATTCTCTCTGCTTTAACAACCGGATTTAACATTATGGCTTCATGGAGCCTTGAAACCGATGACAACTCCAGGCTCACCCTTTCCCAGGTACCAATCCTACCCTTTCTCCTGTGTGTGCAAATCTCAGCATGTGAAGGTCTTTCATGGGTAACATTTCCCACATGAGCTCTTTCTTTGTCCCACCTAGTAGTGCTTCTGTGATTTTTAATTCTGATAATGACCTTCTCACCTTTCTAATGACTCAGTTTTAAAATATTGGCCTTTCTTGGGGCTCCTCTCTTCCTTTGCTTACTTCTAAAATTTACCAGCTCCTTTCTAGCCCTCTCCTCTGCAGCTTCTCTTATTTCCCTGGAATTTGCCCAACTGGGCCATATGCGGGAATCACATCCAACAATCACTGACAAGGAAAGCATCTAACAAAATTATTAGTATAGGCAGAGAATGTGTATTAATGAATGCAATACTAATTAAAGTTCTGGGCTGGCAGATAAAGTTGACTAAGACATGCCTCTGTCTTTGGGGAGAAAGGAAGAAAAAATAGATGGACATAAATAAAGATAAAAATAGTAATAAAATTAACAAAAGAAGAACCAACAGGCCAGTACGTGCATTATCTCCTTTAATCTTTATGATAATCCTGTGAGGTAGGAATGGTGAAATTAGGCTCAGGGAATTTGAGTAATCTGCTGAAGATCACAAGGCCAAGTGTCAAAGTGAGTATTTAAATAACAGGTTATATTTCTTAGTACAGAAACTGCAAGTTAATATCTACATTCTAGGCAAATCTTTACATGTATTTATTGAGCACACATTCTATGAAAACTCTGTGCAATGTTTGATATAGTCTCTATAACAAATAATTTAAAATAACGGTGTAAGCAATGAAACGAGAGAATGAAGCTGTTACTAATGATTCTTCACAGATTATGGTTGCAAGGGTCAAATCCTATTCTTAGTGCTTCCTGACAAATAACTTCTCTTAAGTAAATACATACCTACTTCAGAACACTGACTGATTAGGAAGAAAGGGGTCTTAGTTTCTTTTCTCTAATCTGTCACTAATCTGGTGCATGACTTCTATTGAGTCAGAAATTAAATGGTCTTTTATTCCATTACCTTTAAAAATGGACAAACAAAACTGGCTGACCTATTCTATTGCATGATGTCTCAGCTCATTTATGAAGACAACTTCAACAAAAAATAATGCAGGAGTTATAATAATGTTATAGAATATGACATGCTATAGAATATGACATGTTATAGAATATGACATATAGAATATGACATATAGAATATGACATAATAAAATATTGAATTTTAATATGAAATTAAAATGTAATTTGCCCTACGATAGAATGGTAATCTTACAATTGACTTTAAAAATCGAATCTACTCTTATCCCTTCATTTAAAGAATGAGAAATCGGGTCCACAGAAATGAAGTGACCAGCCCAGGCTCACAAAGCTAGTCAATGTCACAAAAACTGGACTTGCTGAGGCTCAAGTCAGCATTTTTTTTTTTTTTTGCCAGCTTATTTCTCTCCTGCTAGATTCCTAATCATGCCCATGGAACCTCATAAAATGAGCACTGGGAGATTTTCAAAATAGGCAAGATTCTAGGATCCACGCTGGGATCGTGCCTAAAAAAACAAACTGTTTCCTGAAAAACAAATAGGGTGCAAAAAATGAAAGGGAATCTGTCCAAAAGATCACATTTGGGGTCCTAAACTCCTACTCAGATCATTATCAAACCCCTTAGGATTCTTTTGCCTGTACATGACAGTCACAAGTTTAATTCATGTAAAAAATTAGTAAATATATTAGAGAAAGTCTCATCCAAGTATCAAGAATGCACAGTTCTATTTGATTAAAGCAGAAATTCTTTTTCTACAAAAAGTGTAATTATGACACCAAATGTCTTCACAAACACCATATATTTCATGTCAATTTTCTACTCTATGCAATAAAAAATAAAACCAGAGTGAATATGAACTATGAGGCAGTTTGAGACTTTACTTATGGAACAAGTCTTCATTTCCATTGTTGTTTTCCACCTCTGTTCCACTTTTTAAAAGAATTCTTTCTGGTAGTTACATATAGTTAGGTACTGATAAGCTAGTATGAGATTAAAATCTAAAAATGTAAGACAAATACATTTTTCCAACCTTCCAGTTAGGAAGAGTGTATGTTTTTTCTTCCTTTCCCTTGATTTCAGTGAACAGGGTGTTATGTTAAGAATGCAAAAAAGAACTCAATCTCGAAATCACTTTATTATCTATAGTTAAATATACAAAATATGATGTTGGAAAAAGTAGAGAAGAAATATTCTGCTAGTTCATCATGTATATGTATATATGTATATATGAATTCATGTATAAGTAATACCAATATATGAGTATTATTTCCCTTTGAATTATTAACCTTCCAACAATAGTTACTTTGTTTTTACATGTGTCAAAGTGCTTTTATGTGCATTATCCTATAATTTGGAGTCTCTGTCAGCTCTTCAGAGACATTTTTTTCAGCCTCTAATCTCTTTTAACTAATCTGCTCTTTCTCTGACTCACCTAATTCCTAAACTTTTTCATGTGCTCTCATCATATATTAGGAAGTGTTATGGTATATATGTTATGCCCTGTTTACCAACATTTTTATGTAAGCAGCTTAATTACAATTATGGGCTATTGTGAAAAGGATGATCATGCAGTCTTTTGTTCGTTTTTGTTTTGGCTTTCTGTATTTAAAAATACATGGAAAATATTTTATAATAAAAGCAAATCAATTAGTCCTTGATATTGCTTTTGGAACTTTGTAAGAAGTTTCTCGGGCAAAAGTGCGGTAATATTTTGTTTGAAATATGACCAAGTCTTATGCAAAATTTGGTCCTCCAGTTTTGTTTCAGAATTAAAAAGGGCAGTTTTAGAATTTCTAATGGAAATATGCTGACTTTTCTTTATTTTTGAAATTGCATTATTCTTTGATTTCTGTCATTCCCACTACTCTCAAAATTACCATCCTTTGAAAACTGTGGGTGGGAGTTTGGGCAGCTGATTTGCATTTTAGAAAACCTTGTGTTTTCTTAGCTGTGCTTTAGGCCTATGGGCTTTGAAGTTATTTCCAATGGTCTCTTACTAGTGTAAAAGTTTGGTCTCCTGTTAAATTGCCACCTGTGCTAAGGAAAGCTAATCCATTAGGGTTGAACGGCTCTAAGAAGGTGCCATGGCGCCTGGGGCAACCTCTTGAGTTTCAGCTCTAGCAGCTGCTGGGAGATGTGTTTGGGATGGTCCTTGTTACAGAAATTAGATGGATCAGGAAGTAAACAGAGGCATCTTTCATCTGACCCAGCTCTAAGACAAGAGGGTGGGGCCTGGGGAAATTCCTCTTCTAATTATTTTACGGGTCAGTTCTCTGAGACTTATGTCAATGTCTGACACTCCTAACTCTTAGGGGGAATTTTTGAAAAAAAAAATCATAAGCCATTGAAGCTGTTGAATTTTTCCTTCTGAAAATATCCTATCCCCTGCATTTGCAGGATTGCTGACCACTGGGTGGGTCTTGCCCTTCTTCCAAGGGGAGTGATTGGAAATGGGAAATTAGAGGTGCAGCTTTCCTCACCTGGAAACTTTCTTCTAAATTTTAAGGGTGTCCCCTCATTTATATTCCCTTGTTTATTTTAGATTTTTATATTGAACTTCATTTCTTTCGATGACTTGGGGCAAGTTCCAACTGCTAGGTTCCTGTTGGTTTCATCACTTTTCAGAGTTAATCTCTCAAACAACATTGCATCCAGTTGAGCAGCTGCCCCAGTCTTTCCTGAGCAAAGCTGGTGGCATGCAATCCTGTGTCTGTTGCTAATTTGTGACTGCAAGGTTTGAGAAGGGGTAACTAGAGAAATGGAAAGTAGCTGGACTTGCCTGAGCTAAAAGAAAAATTCAAGAACCATTTCAGGCAGAGAATTCCCAACTTCCAATTTCTCATTTGCTGTAATATCAAGTATATGTTTACTTCTATGTGATAGATTATCCTTTTCTTTTTTCCACAGGGAGACATTAACATTTTTAACAACACAAAAATTGTCTTTGTTCCATTTAAGTCAAAATTTTTCTCCTTCTTTACAGCACATAGTTTCCTTAAAGAAACTGTTAAAAAATTCAGATAAGCCAATAAAAGACACATTTTAATATTCTTAAATACAGTTTTATAATCATTTTTTTCAGAAAGATACACATATATTTCCAAAATAAGAGCATAGGTACATATTATATCAAAACTACATTTTTATTAGCAATAATATAAATATTTTAATGGTCAATAATTTTTCATTTTATAGATGACTGTTCCATAATATTCTGAACATTGTTTTCTGTGTAATTTCCTCCAGGGAAACAAGTTATTTTTATGCTTTGGTTTAAAATTACTGAAAAAAAAATAAAGTAACATGATGATGATGATTAAATAATCTTTTGCTTGGTTGTTTACTTTCTAAACTTTATATTTAATTATTTTATTTTCTCATATATCATTTTTAGGTCAGAGATGTAAAAATTTTTGAAATTTGATATTAATGAGATTAAGAAAGGGAAAACACTCTAAACTAAAATAAATGTCTACTTCCAATAGCAAAATGACCTCAGAGATTTTCTGAATCAACGTTATAGAACAATCCCCACTGGAGGCTATGGGATTGGTTACAAATTTTGTTTTCTGTAACAGTGAAATCTTATTTGCTAGGCATGTTAGCTTTTGCAAATTAAAATATAAATTTTTAAATGCTGCAAAATACTTGTTTTAAAAGACAAGTAGACAGTTTCAGAAACTACAGAATTTTTTAGTCCAAAATTCCTTGAAAGGCCACAGGCGCCCTTTAAGAAGTTGATTTCTGGGACTTTTAAGGCTCACAGCTTACCAACGTCTACCTAAGTGACTTAAAATTGTCAAATAAATGAAACTCCATTTCTTTCAGTTTGGAGTAAATATTCAGTTGATTTCAAGGCCCAACTCTATAGGCAGTCTCTTCACCTGGCTCCCTCCCTGGGTATTCTTGAAATTCAGGCATATTCACAGCTTCCACCAAGGAACCCTGCTCCCTGGCCTGTCCTCTGGGTAATGATGCTCCTGTTGCACTAGGTCCTGGTCACCCCTTTCTATGTTTAATAAGGATTGGCTGGCCCAGTTGGAATTCTGGGGTCTTATGCTGACACCTAATGATGCTGATCATGATTCCTTCCATGATGTCTTATTCAAGGAATCTTCTCTGCCCAATTTCAGGCATCTTCTGTGTCTCTCAGCACATCCATGTCCAATGACCAAATCACATGGAATTCCTAGACTTCCCTCCATGTGTCTAAATGGTCATTTTGGGTCCAGATGTTAGAGGACTCTCTCATCTCTGATGCTCTACAGCTTCCATTTGATGCTGAGTGCAGGATTTCTCTGAGGCTTATAGACATCCCAGATAAACTTCAGAAATGGGTAACTAGAACTTGTGTGCTTGTGTTTCTCCATATCCGTCATCTTGCCTCTCCACGTCTCAGGGGAAGGTTGTGGCTCCATTTGATTTGGGCTCTGCCCCTGTACTTTCCCCCTCCCAAACCTCTCTCCAAGATTCTCCTAGTACCAGGAGTTACTTTTCCTTTTGTATTTGGAAGGGACTTCCTGTATTTTATGCTCTTCTTCCTCAATACCATGACTTAGAGGAAAGCCTTATGTTCAGATTATCAAGGTTTTCTTTTTACATAGAGAGGAAGCAGAACTGGCAAAGTAAAATAGCTTTTTTTCTTTCAAGAATCTCAGCTTTTAAAGACTAAAATTCTATTAATGATTTTACATCTTTAGTTCTGAGCTCAAAGCTGAGTATTAATGTCTTGTTTTAGGTGATGTGTGGCCTCCCACTGAAGCAATAAATGTTATTAATTCAGTGAGGGGGAGAGATGATGGCCTAAGACATGGAGCAGTGAGTCTTAGCACAGGTTCCCAAGCAAGCAGACCTCAACCTGGTGACAGAATCAGGGACCCCTTCCACCACCACCCCGAGTCTCCAGAAACTTGCTATTAGCCCAAATGTGATCATGGAAGAAGAACAACCATGGAGGCCTGGGGGGAAGTGGGACTAATAAGGAATTTGAAATTTAAATTGCCTTAATATTACCTTAATATAAAAGACTCGTTAAAGCCAGAGACTACATAAGGGCGACTGGCAAGAGTAAGTGTCCTCCCTCTCAAATGGTCATCTCCTCCTTCCTAAGATGACATTTGAGGGTCAAGTAAATAAAGGAGACATTTCTACTTTTGCGTAATACAATCTGTGTGTAATAAAGTTGGAATTAGGAACACACTTAATAGAGTTTACATGCTTAATAGATTTCTAGGTGCAAGATATGTGCTCAAAACTTACAACATTTATCATTTGCGTATGATCCCTTTTAAATGCTTATCTTTAAACCATAATCACCATCTGTTAAGCCTTGAAGCATCTGCATCTTTAGCTCTCAGAAGGTTACAAAACTGTGTATTATGATTATTTTTAAAAATATATTTTCATTTATGATATCATGGGCATTTTTGTCTTTCAATCATTATTTCATAATATAAATATTTGTAATGGCTAGATCATAGATTCTTGAAGGAATATGCTTTAATCTAGCTTTAATGTTGTAGAGATTGCTAACTCTCCCTTAATACTTGTAACAGAAGCCTGCAAGTTTTAGCTGACTTATAGAAGTGCCCAGCTACAGACTAAACATACACACACAAAAAAATACACACACACCGATACACACATACAGACATAGATTCACAGAGTCCTATCTGCATAGACACACACAGAGATACACACACAGTCATAGAAAACAGGACTAGAAAAACCTAAACCAATAATTTTGCAGTGGTCATCTCTTTGGAGAAGTATTGAAGCTTTTTTATTTGTTCCTTTCTTTTGTTTTACTTAGTTACATTTGGTATTTATTTGGAAGTTTAATTTTGGTGTGTGATTAAAAAGCATTATATCTTAAAGACATCACTAATGAACATTTTAAAGTATCTAATGGCAAATTATCACTATTCTCTGTTGTAATTTTCATGAGTGGAATGGAAATAACTGATGGGATCAGATAAAGAAAATAGGCAATTCCTTAATGGGGTAAATTGTACTTCCTACAGCATATTTGTGTAGGGCTGGGCTGAGAGGTTATATGGGATACTGAAGAAAACATGGCAATTCTCTAATAAAACCTGATGACTCAAGAAAAGATTTTGTCATAAGATGTCCTTAACTTCTGCTATAAGTAATGCATGCAGAGCCTTTGACATTTGCTCAATCTGTTTTTAGAAGGTAACAGAATATTCTGATATAAATGGATTCTGAAAATATTCACCCAACTGGGAGAGACAAAAGACTAAATTTTAGGCAGTCTTTTCAACGACTTTATGTATGTATACATAGATTAACAATGCCAATGCCAACAGTTTTCTTCTATATTGCTAATTTTCTTCACTGGTTGAAATGAAATTTGGTGTCAGCATTATCGGAATTTAATAATTAATGAATATTGTTATTTTATTCCTGGAAAGATTATGCATTCACTTTAACAGAGAAACATTTATTCTCTTTGATTATGACGGTGCTCATCAATTTTTCATTTCTCTCATAAGTGCTCATGATAAGGATAATGAAGTTGAGATGGGCAATTCATCAGCTCCTGATGAAGATTTGTTGAGGACTTCTATTTTTCCAGAACTTCGCCCTCATTTATCCAGTGCAACACTGATATTAATCCCTTTCCTTGCCTTAAATTTTTCTTCCTCTTTTAGAGGTTGATAAATGAGATAATGTACATAAAAGTGCTTCGTAAACTCTGAAGTGCCACACAAATGTAAGGCATTATTATTTAAAATTATGATGTATGCTTGCTGTTTAAAATGGTGCTTTTTGTTTAATAATGATGTCTAGTTCTTCTCAATTGCTTGGAGGATCAACCAAAATGGCTCATTGATTGGTAAATTAATGCTACAGTCTTCCTTTTGTATGGGCTTCCGAGATGATCGTTATTTCTGTCTTGAGGATTTCATGCATTTTAGAAAGGAGAGAAACATGGCTTTTTAACATTTCATGACTCTACTCTGCCAGATAAACAGCACTCCTGTTGGATGCGCTCTGTATCCCATTCTATTCTTTTTCTTTTTTAATCTTGTTGACACTAGTGAATATTGAAATGCTCTTCACAATCTCATCACTGAAGGAAACTTTATCTTATGGACCCCTGATCCCTAACAGTGTCTTGAATTTCACCTTTTCTTTTTTTTTTTTGTTAAAACAAATAATGTTTTAGTGTTAGCAGTAAATAGAATCTATATTTAACTTGATTTTCTCCATGCTCCAAAATTTCCTTCTCTTTGATGCCCTTAGATATTACGAATGAATTTGTCTTCTGAACATCTTGAGTTGGATCCTGTGGAATCGCTGCTAAACAAACTCATTTACACTCTCATTTTATAAAGTTTGAATTACCTATTCTAATTTCCCTGCAACAGTTATTCTCGACCAACCTATTATAATTCGTATATGTGTTCTAAGCCCTTGACAAATGGGCCAGTAATGGGAAGTGTTTTGGGGGAAATACTTAAACTTAAGTATTTATTTTGTCAGGATACTGTTTGTGAGAAAGAGAACCTAATGGAATGATTTCTGCGAAGTAAAGAACAGCAGAATTCAACTGTTGTTTTTTGTAAGCAAGCGGTAAGAGGCTTAGTTTCAGTCTAAAGGAAAGCTGGTAGCAAAGAAAGATTCTGATGTTTACCAAAAAGTTGTTGGAATGTTCCTTGTGAGTATAACAAAACATGTCAAGGCAGAAATTATTCTATGCATAACCAATATGGCTCTGAAATAGAGAATAATTGAATGACTACAGACCCTTCCGGAACAGTTATACCAGAGTACAATTGTGCTGTAGCTTTTGCTTATTACCTGTTGTTCTGAGGCTTTACATCACTTCGAGTATGCTAAAATTCTGAATTTGAAAGTAAGCCATAAATCCTAACAGATTGAGAGCTACTGCTCTACAAGATTAGCAAAATTTAATCCCATCCAAGAAGATAGTTACTAAAGGAAAACAATCTTACGTGATTGCCTTCATAACTGAAGAAAAATATTCTAATGAAATGTCCATTATAACTGATTTTTGCCAGTAGCTTGTGACTTACATTTTCTATAAGTAGCTTGTTGCTAAACTTGAAAGTCAAATCCAGTACCCACCAGTGCTTGAAAGAGTTTATTTTCCTTATGTGTTTAAACACTTGCCAAAGAACATTTGATTCATTCTGAGCCACTATAAAATTGGGCATATTTTATGTTTTCTTGGCACTTGTATTTCAGAGATGAGGAAGGAATTTCAGTTTTTGTGAAAAGAAAGCAAGTTTATCTTCAGAATGATTGGAATTGTGAGAGAGTAAATAGGTGAGGATATGGGGAGAGAAGAAGTGGTGTGAACAGTTGCTGAAAGGAATCGAAGAAGACTTACAGGAACCTGGCTCAGTATTGCAGAACCATATAATAGGCTACAATGAAATAGCAGACTACAGATCTTACAGCACTAATAGATATTTATTAAGTTATCCAGGACACGTTGCTGAAGATGTCTACCTCAAAATTTCAGTGGCCTAACACAATAACCAAATGTCGTGTGTGTGTGTGTGTGTGTGTGTGTGTATAAAACCAGTGGCTTAACACAATAACCAAATGTCTTACTTGTATATATATATTATATATATACACACATACATATACATACACATATATGTGTATATATGTATGTATACATACAAGACTCTATATGTATATATGTGTATATATATACACATAAGAGTATATATACACACACATATATACATATATACATATATATATAAAATCCCATGGAATCAACATTTAAATTTGTATATATATATATCTTTTTAAAAAGATATATATGTGTGTGTATATGCATATATATGTGTGTGTGTATATATATATATATTTTTTTTTAATTAAAGACAGGTCCTTGTTATGTTGCTCAGGCTGGTCTCGAACTCCTGGACTCAAGGAATCCTCCTACCTCTGCCTTCCCAGTAGCTGGGACTATAGGCATGTGACACCATGCCCTGCCCTCTTCCTGTTGATTCCAACATAGCTGTTCCTGGTTGTTAGGTAACATTCCTCATGTTCCTTCAGCCACCCAGGCTCTTTCCTTTTTGTGGCACTATCATCTGTGGGACCTCAGGGTCTTATGATGGATACTCTGTAGCCAGTTGGCAAGGAGAGAAAAAGAAAGGACTGGAGAATTACAGAAGGCATTCTTAGTGTCCCGTCTGGAAGTGGCGTGGTTCCATTTGAGTGGACATCTTCAGTGATATGGCCTAATATAGGTGCAAAGGAGTTGCTGGAAAATGTAGAACTTGGCCAGAAAGCTGATTCACAGCGATACTTGATACCATGAAAAGGCACCGCAAATCTTTGGCAGATGACTAGCCAACTCAGCCTCAGCCAAGCTCTATGTTTTTTCTCCAGCAGCACCAAACGACCCAGGTATCAGTGTGGAAAACATGGGTAGTTGATTTCATTTGTGTTTAAAGTTTGTTCAAGGGAGTATGGGGGAAGAGCAATTCTAACAAGGAAAAGGTTCAGCTAATGAGGACTGAGTTCTCCTGTGTTGAGGAAATAAATGAATCCACGGGCAGTCGATACACTTGGAGACCAGGGAAGAAAGGATCAAAGACTGGGCTTTGAGCACAAGGATACCGAAGTTGGAAAAGTAGAGTCAGGGAAGGAGAGAGCTGGACAGATAGAATAATTTATTCATAAAGTGTGTTTGGAATTTAGGTTGAGAGTTGGACCCCTAGCAGCCAAGGGTGAGGCCATAGGAGTTGGTAATAAAAGGAGAGGGCGAAGGAATAATAATAGTCGAGGTGGAAAAGGGACTGCACGTCTCAGCTGCTAGGAAGTTAATGCATATGATTTTGGCCTCCGGGATAGCAGCATGTGACAGATTGATTTTAAAAATGTTCTCGATTCTTCCTACCCTAAATCTCCCTTTTCCTCTGTAATTTTGACATGCTTTCCCTCATTGTGGGTGGAGCATTCAGAACCACAACTTGGCTCCCGGCTCAACTACATGACTTGCTTTGACCAGTGGAATGTTAGAAAATTAGACACAAAGCAGAGGTTGAAAAATAACCGGTTCTTTAGGGTTTTTCTTTCTTGCTCCTCTGCCTTTGTCCCTTCCAAAAACATACAGGCTGGCTTGCTGGTGGATGAGACATTCAGAGCAGACAGGGCTGAGTTGCCCCACTTGAAGCAGTGAAGGTCACTGGAGACCAGTCAATAGCATGAAGAACTCAATAAAGATCGATAGAGCGGTCTAGCCTACCCTCACTGGCTCCAGATGAGTGAGGAATCAATGCTTATTTTTATATGGCATTGAAGTTTTGCAGCTGTTGTGCAGCCTCACTGTGGCAATATATAACTGATACAAGGGCTGGAAAGGAGTTCCACAGAGAACGTGGAGGAGCGACATGAAAGCTAAACAGTCTACAACACCTTTTGCAAGTGCTTGCTACAAAAAAAATATCCATTTACCTTATTGGCCAAATGAATTAAAAAACCTGTACACATTGGCTTCCACCAGCTCAATTCTATGTTTGCCTCAATTTTTTTTGTTTCCATATCTTTTTATATCAGTGGCTTTTGTTTTACAACTATAAACTTTAACTTAGTAACATGTAAATAGAAAAAAAAAACATGAGCGCAAAAGATAGACCATGTGCTAAGAAGATATTTCTTTAAAAACATAATTGACTGTTTTTTGAAAAGTCTAGAAAATAATGTTTCTAATTTTTGCTGTCACATATAAAGAAAATTAATAAAAATCTAGAAAGATTAATTTTATAAATTAATGCACAGTTCATGTTCTACCTTAACAAAACCAAAGCAAGAACTTGCAAAAATGTCATTTTGTCTGTGGCTATTCCAGGAAAATAGTAGGAACCTCCAATAAGTAGACCTGAACATCAATAACCAATGTAACACTGAAATGATTGTGGCATAGTTATTGCAGAATTATTTTTTGTTTAAGTGCTTTAAATTAAAACAAAAATATTTAAAGAATATGTGATTCAATTTTTGTGCCCAGTTCAGATTCAGAAAAACTCCTCCAAGTTGCCAGTCAGTTATTGGTCTTAAATTGATTAGCCTCTACCTATCCGTGTATGCAGGAACACACAAAAGGTAGTGACCTGTTTTGAATGCTTGAAATGCTATAGCTATACTGTGTTTTTCTCTAGAAAGAATGGGGCTTTGTAATTTAGGACATTTTAGTCTAGGACTTTGTTTTAAATATAAAGATTTATAGGGATTTTTTTTCTTGGAAATAAGTAAAAGTATGCCAAATTATTATGAAACAAATTTTCCAGATTTTGACCATGTTATAAACCTATTCAATACATTTGTTTGTGTATTTAACAGCTCTACTGAGGTACAATTCACACACCATCAAATAGACCTATTGTAAATGTACAATTGAATAATTCTTAGCGAGTTTAGAGAGTTGTGCAGCTCTCACCACAACTAGTTTTAAAATATTTCCATCACCCCAAAAAGTTTCCTCATGCCCTTTTGTGGTCAATCTCTGCACCTACCCACCATGTTCCCCTCCCACCCCAGCCCCCGGCACTACTAATCTGAATACTGTCTCTTTAAATTTGAGATTTCCAGATACTTCGTTTAAACAGAATCAGGTAATATGCAATTTTTTTGCATCTGGCTTCTTTAACTTAGTATAATGTTTTTGAGGTTCATCCATGTTGCATCATGTAATACAGATTTTGATGTATTGAGTTTTGTTTTCATTTAGGTCAAAATACTTTCCAATTCTCTGTGACGTCTTTGGTATTACTTAGAATTGTATTGTCTAATTTGTCAATATTTAGGGATTTCCCAATATTCTTTCTGTTGTTCAGTTCCAATTTTATTGTAGTTGGGAAAGATACTTTGGCTATTTCAATTATTTTAATCATTTTTAAGAGTTTTTGTTTGTTTGTTTGTTTTGTTTTATTCTGTTTTTTGTCGTTGTTTTGAGACGGAGTCTTGCTCTGTCACCCAGGCTGAGGTGCAGTGGCATGATTTTGGCTCTCTCATTGCAACCTCTGCCTCCCAGGTTCAAGCGATTCTCCTGCGTCAACCTCCCAAGTAGCTGAGATTACAGGCGCTCACCACCACTCCTGGCTAATTTTTGTATTTTTAGTAGAGACGGGGTCTCACCTTGTTGGCCTCCATCTCATGACCTCAAGTGAACCACCCGCCTTGGCCTCCCAAAGTGCTGGTATTACAGGCATGAGCCAGCATGCCCGGCCTACATTGCCAAGTCAATCCTAAGCCAAAAGAACAAAGCTGGAGGCATCATGCTACCTGACCTCAAACTATACTATAAGGCTACAGTACCCAAAACAGCATGGTACTGGTACCAAAACAGAGATACAGACCAATGGAACAGAACAGAGCACTCAGAAATAATGCCACATATCTACAACTATCTGATCTTTGACAAACCTGACAAAAACAAGCAATGGGGAAAGGATTCCCTATTTAATAAATGGTGCTGGGAAAAATGGCTAGCCATATGTAGAAAGCTGAAACTGGATCCCTTCCTTACACCTTATTCAAAAATTAATAAGATGGATTAAAGACTTAAATGTTAGACCTAAAACCATAAAAACTCTAGAAGAAAACCTAGGCAATACCATTCAGGACATAGGCATGGGCAAGGACTTCATGTCTAAAACACCAAAAGCAATGGCAACAGAAGCCAAAATTGACAAATGGGATCTAATTAAACTAAAGAGCTTCTGCACAGCAAAAGAAACTACCATCAGAGTGAACAGGCAACCTACAGAATGGGAGAAAATTTTTGCAATCTACTCATCTGACAAAGGGCTAATACCCAGAATCTACAATGAACTCAAACAAATTTACAAGAAAGAAACAAACAACCCCATCAACAAGTGGGCGAAGGATATGAACAGACACTTCTCAAAAGAAGACATTTATGCAGCCAACAGACACATGAAAAAGTCCTCATCATCACTGGCCATCAGAGAAATGCAAATCAAAACCACAGTGAGATACCATCTCCCACCAGTTAGAATGGCGATCATTAAAAAGTCAGGAAACAACAGGTGCTGGAGAGGATGTGGAGAAATAGGAACACTTTTACACTGTTGGTGGGACCGTAAACTAGTTCAACCATTGTGGAAGACAGTGTGGCGATTCTTTAGGGGTCTAGAACTAGAAATACCATTTGACCCAGCCATCCCATTACTGTGTATATACCCAAAGGATTATAAATCATGCTGCTATAAAGACACATGCACACGTATGTTTATTGCAGCACTATTCACAATAGCAAAGACTTGGAATCAACTCAAATGTCCAACAATGATAGACAGGATTAAGAAAATGTGGCACATATACACCATAGAATAGTATGCAGCCATAAAAAAGGATGAGTTCATGTCCTTTGTAGGGACATGGATGAAGCTGGAAACCATCATTCTCAGCAAACTATCGCAAGGACAAAAAACCAAACACCGCATGTTCTCACTCATAGGTGGGAATTGAACAATGAGAACACATGGACACAGGAAGGGGAACATCACACACCAGGGCCTGTTGTGGGGTGGGGGGAGGGGGGAGGGATAGCATTAGGAGATATACCTAATGTTAAATGACGAGTTAATGGGTGCAGCACACCAACATGGCACATGTATACATATGTAAAAAACCTGCACGTTGTGCACATGTACCTTAAAACTTAAAGTATAATAATAAAAAAAAGAAAAAAAAAGAGTTGTTTTAAATTTGTAGTTGGTCTACTTTAGAGACTTCTATGTGTGTTATAAAAAGAAAGTGTATTTTGCTGTTGCTGAGTTAAATCAATCTACAGTTAAGTCAAGGTGTTGTTCGAGTGTACTATTTTCTGTCTAGTTCTAATATATATTAAGAGCGAAATACTGAAACTCTGATTCTAATTGTTGAATTGTCTTTCTTACCTTTGGTTTTAGTGAGTTTTTGCTTCATTTATTTTAGATGTTTTCCTTTTGAGTATACATTTACCATTATTATGTGTTCCAGTTGAATTGACCCTCTCATCACTATGAAATGTCTCACTTTTTCTCTAGTAATATTTTTGTTTCAGTGACTATTTTTTCTGATATTAATATAGATACTTCTGCTCTCTTATGCCTACTATTTGCTTGGTATATATTTGTCTACGCTTTTACATCCTACCTATTCATGCCCATGATTCTATTGTGTTTCTCTAGGAGACAGTTGGATCCTGATTTTTTAAATCCAGTCTTACAATCTGTGTTTTTTTAATTACAGTGATTTGTTCATTCACATTTAGTGTGCTTATTGTCATGGTTGGATTATGACTGCTCATTTCCATTTGATTTTTATATGCCTAAGTTTTGTTCCTCCTTTATTGCCTTCTTTTATGTAAAAGATGCATATTTTTGCTCTAGAGAGTATTATATGACTCTTAACTTTTCACAATTTTAAAATGTCTCATTACTGTATGTCTGTTAATCTAGTAGTTGACCTAGGCATTACAGCATGCCTCTTACTTTGTCATAGTCTGTCTCAGGTTAGCACCGGCTTAGTTCCAGAAAAATAGAGCAGCTTTGTTCCAGTGTAGCTCCTTTTCCTCCCATTTTTTAATTCTAATTGTCATGTATATTACATGTATATGTTATAAAGCCATAAATATAATGTCATAATATTTGCCCATGACTATTGAAGAAATTTTAAAAATTCTTTTTAAAAAGATAGCTATGTATTCTTTTATACTTTCTCACATATTTTTCATTTTCAGTGTTCTTCATTTCTTCCTCTAGATTTGAATTACCATTTAGCGTGATTCTTTTTCGGGCTGTAGAACTCTCTTTTCCATCTCTTGCAAAGCAATTCTACCAGCAATCAATTTTCTCAGGCAAGAGAATGCCTTTATTTTTTCTTTTTGAAAGATAGTTTTGTTGAATTCTTGGTGGACAAGTTTGTTTTTGCTTTTTCTTTTTAAAGAAGTTTAATTTTGCCACTCCACTGCCTTCAGATCTCTATCGTTCTTGACAAAAAGGCAACTTTTAATTATATTGCTGTACACAGTGAGTCCATTCTCTTTTGCTGCTTTTAAGATTTTCTCTTTTCCCTTGACTTTCAACAGTTTAACCATAATGTGGTAAGTGTGGATATCTTTGTATTTATCCTACTTGGATTCATTGAGCTTCCCTGTAGTAATATTTGTCATCCAATTTGGAAAATTATAAGAATTTATTCTTTAAACATTTTTTCTGCCCCTTTCCTCTCACCTTTTTTTCCAGGACTCCCATTACACCTACATGTTGACAGGCTTTTAGTTGTCCTACAAGTCTCTGATTATTCATTTTTCTTTAATGAATAATTTCTAGTGTTCTATTTTCAAGTTCGTAGATTCTTGCTTATGTCATCTTAAGTCTGCTTGTTGAGTCCATGTAATAAATTATTCATGTTAGTTACTGTACTTTTCAACTTAAAAATTTCCATTTGGTTTTAGAGTTTCACTTTTTAAAACTTTCTACTTAGTTTCTATTTCTAAAACTTGTTTTAGAGTTAATACTGTTGTGATTCCTATTTGTTGATTCATCATATTTTTCTTTAATTATTTAACATGCATATATAATAGCTGCTTTGAAGACTTTATTAAAGCCAACATCTTTGCCCATTCACACTTTTTACTAACTGCTTTTTTCCGTATATATGTTACACTTCCCTATTGTTAGTATATCCTTTTTTTTTTTTTTTTACTAAAAACACAGCAATTTTAGACAATTTATTGTAGCAATTCTGGATTTTGAGAGTTGTTATTTTTTCCATCTTGTTTTCCTTTTTAGTAATTTATGTAGACTATTGTGTTTACTCTCCCTTCACGGTGTGGGCCCACTGTGTCTCTGTTCAAGTTCTTTTTATTCTTATTCTTGTTTTTATTTATTATCCTGGCATCCTAAAGATCACACGTGCACCTGCATGGCTTCATAGTTAGCCAATCATTTGGCCAGAGGCTTTGCTTAAATACCTCATGCCAGTAAAACTCTGTCCCCTCCTGACAGGTCTGAGTATGGTTTGGGGCCTGCATTTAAATGTCATGCAGATTTCACATTTGTGCAAGTGTTTACTTCTGCTGGGACATCCTGGAACTGTCCCAACAGACTCTGAGTCAGCCAGGCATGTGTAGAAAGCTTACTTAGCTCCTTTATTGCCCTCTCATTTCCAGGACCCCCTGGTTAAATTTCTGACTAGTCCACCATTCAACTTCTTACCCAACCAGGACCCCACCTTCATATTTTCCCTTTTTATTTTCTTTTGAATTTGCTGCTTTCATTGACAATGCCACTGGGTATAAGATTTTGCCAAATCAAATTAAACCCCTCCAGCAACAAAGTTGCTCATTTTTACAACCATCCCTGTCCTAGTAGCACTACCATCTCAGCTGACTTGGGGCAGAAGAAGAATGGGACATCCCCAGGCGAGAATGCAACAGACTGCACTGTTTTTACCTGGAGCCCAAGAATTTTTCATGGATAGAGGCTTCTGTATTTGTTGTTTACCTATGGCATTTCACAGAGCTGTGAAGTGGTAGTTTTTGACAATTTTATCCAGTTTGGGGTTTATTTTGGGTGGAGGGGAACTGCTGACATTTCTTCACACTGGGAGTCCCCAGTGTTGTTCAAATTTTAAGAATGGAAATTTCTATTGCCGCTCTTATTTGCTTGATACAACATTCAGTATGCCCACCCCACATCTGACTCTATACCGTCTCTCTGCTTGCAATCAAATGGTAGAGCAATCATGCCACATATTTTGTCTGACCAATAAATAAGTGCTAACTTAAGTGAAAGCTTTCACTGCAAATGAAGAAGTGCTGCAAATAATATATAATGAATTTCCTACCTGCCACAGTGGTTGGTGTCACAGTGGTCTGGACTCCATATGGATAAGTAAGTCAGCTCATCATAATTAAAAAATAAATTTTTAGCTTTCTTTTGTTATTTTTTGTGCTCTCTGGGTGGAAGATATTGGGCCATCACTATCTGTTCAGCAATGACAGGAAAAGGGTCCTACGTCACAGTGCACTGGTAGGTGACTGCTAAAGACCCTTCCCATGATTGGAACCCATCTTTGCAGACTCTTGCAGAGTTCCTGCTATAAAAAGTTTTCTTCTGATTAAAAACAGTGGATCTCCTCTTAGGTAATGGCAGATTATTAAGGCTATTATTTCAGAATCTTTAAGGTATGAAGGAGGGAATACCTCAAACACTAAGTTCTGGACCAAAGCTCTTAAAAGTCTTGTCAGAATGAGAAGAGGCGTGTGTTTCTCAAAGAGGCTGTGGAGAGATAGAGGAAAAAGATGGACTGATTCTGGTGAAATCACTGCAGTGCAGAAGCCTTTAAGAGAAGAGGTTGTTACACAAGGATTTAGCCAACATTACATATTGTCCATATGGTCAGTAGGTGTTGGGCTTGTGAGAACCAGAAACCGCTCAGTGAAAGGGATGACTACAAGGGAACTGGTTGGTGTCTTCTGAATTCCTTTAAGACAGAAGAGGAGGGAGTATTACGTGCAGAAGCAGAAGGATAGAGGTGCTTGCTGACAGATGGAGGCTCCAGAGGACATTGTCTGACATGATAGAGCTGGGGGGAGATTGGCAGAAAAATTGGAGGAGGGCTGAGAATTCTGCAAACAAAAATATAACCTGAGGGCCTGATATTTGGGAATGAGGGTAAGAGAAAAAAAAATTCCCGTCTGAACAGGGACACACAATCACAAGGAAACAACAACAGCAACAACAACAGCAACAGCATTTTCTTAAATACTTTGTGTACCTTAAAGGGAAGCAGCAGATAACTGCGAATTAGTAATTAATCTTGCCATCATTATTGATATCATCATAACCTTATTACATTATATTAAGTGAATCACTGGAAATATTAAAATACTCAATGTGACTAATAAAGTTTTCTTTCCCATTTGAATGTATATTGTTAATGTGGAAACTCAAATGTATAGCTGGAGAGGTTCTGTTCTCAGGTGATGCCTCTCTACCACCTGTCTAACAATTCCTTGTAGCCCCAGGGCATTTTTTGGAGTCAGCTATTTGTACTAAAAGGGAACTAATGAATAGTGCAAATGCCACTAAAAAAAAAAATAGAGTGGCTTTATCAGAAGGCACAGATGTTAACTTATCAGATGCAAGGAAAGGAAACTCTTGCTAATTGGATCCTATTCTCCCTCTGTCAGTTTCATTTAAGGAGACATTTAAACAGTACACAGCTGGAATTTGGAAGTTTTCTTTAAACAAGACTACATAAAACCAAGCTGGTTTAGAGTACTTCTGTGTCTACCTCTTGTTTTTTGTTTTTTTTTTCTAGCTTGGCTCGCCTGTTGACATGAAGCTGTTAGTATTACAATTAGTACTGAAATAAATTATTAAGCAAACAGAAAACTTTTCTAAAAGATAGGAAGGCTTAGGGAATTGACACCATGAGTAAGGGTGGTGAGGTAATATTTTTAGTCCAATCTCACTTTGCGACTGATTTTAAAAGAATCATAACACTTTAGAAATCAAAGTGACTTTAGATATTCGTTAGTCCAGTTCATTCATCTTCTAAGCTAGCAGTTGATGTTCAGAGAGGTGAAATGGCCTGTTGAAAAATCACAGTGATATTCATAAAATGCCCTCATGAGTAGCAAACTTTCTTTAACTCAGATTAGTGGGGCTTTCAACATGTTATCTTGCCTCCTTCTCAAATCACAAGAGATTAAGATGTATTCATCTTTTTCTTGTTTGTTTGTTTCAATCTTTCGCATTATCTCCATTTCTTCACAAGTTCCAGGGAAAGAGAATTTGAGATTTCTCTTTTATCCATATTTTTGATAGTGCCTAAAATAATAACAAAACCCCACCAGCCCTAAGAAGATTTTTAAATAAAAGAATTATAAAATTTCGCCTGTGGGTCAAGTGCAATGTTTAGATATCTAGAGTAGTCATAAAAAAAGCAATTGAATGAGAGAAGTTTTTCCAGGTGAAAAATAAAGAAATTGTTAGAATGCTCTCTCCATTGAACCATAGGCAGATTATCTTAAGTGACTTTGCTGTGCTATTTCCCAAAATCAAATAACATATGGTTACCCAGGCCTGTTAACTCATTGCATAGTCAATAGATCATGTTGGTCTATTCAGTGATTTAGCTAAATGTAAATAGTTTTCAAAAGTGTGTGATGCTTCTGCAATTTATTTCACATTTTCATTAGCAAGCTCTAATTTATCTGACCTGACCGCACCTATAGAATATTAAATTTCATGAGAGACTTAACCTCAGTGCCCAGCAGAATATCTGACACTTGTAAGTTGCCGCCCCTTCCTTGGTTTCCAGCTTTCATGTTTATTTTCTAGATTTAAAAATATTGCATTCACTATGTATGTTGTTTATATGTTCATATATTAGGCAATAATCCTAATTCCTTTATTTTTATTTTAATTTTTTAAAATTTTATTTTTTTTATCTAAAACCAAGCCTTTATCAAAAAATGTATGCTGAGAAGAATTTTAAAATAAAAAACTAACACTTCTAGTTTGGAAAATATTTACTTCACCAATAATGAGCATTGAGAACTTTACTCCCATCACCTTTAAGAGCTAGGGAGTAAATAAATACTAAATAACTAGAGCTGTATAACTGAATCCACAAAAGTGACAGCTGTTTTTTATAACCTCAATGTTGGGCCACAGATCAGTGAAAGAAATAACAACACTCCACTTTTCTAGATACCTAAATGTGTACTTGGCCCAGCAGGTGGGCAGATTAATCTTGGGAAGTAGAAACATGAGTTCTCAGGGCCTGTTATGGTTCCAAGAACAGTGGCCACTGGGGCTGATGGCTTCCGCATCATTGTGGAGAAACTGGCTTTCTTGGCCAGTTTTTAGACTACGAGCTTATACAGGTGAGTAGTAGTATACCGCTGTGATCCGAGAGAAGTTGGAAAACGTGCATTAGCTGGAATCCTCCCAGAACTGCATTGTTTACAGCTTTTAAGCAATTTTGGGTTGGGTTGTAGGGTATGAAATTGACAGTGTCCTTGGATGGACTGTATAAGTAAACAGCTCGGCTTTTATCTTTTCAATGTTGTTAGATAGACTAATATTTGCCGAGTGCCATTTCTGAATAATAGCATCTCTAAATAATACAAGTATTTTCTTTTTTATTTCTCTCTTCAACCTTTATTTTAAGTTCCAGGGTACATGTGCAGGACGTGCAGGTTTGTTACATAGGCAATCATGTACCATGGTCGTTTGCTGAGCAGATCAACCTGTCACCTACGTATTAAGCCCAGCATCCATTACCTATTCTTCCTAATGCTCTCCCTTCCCCTACCCCCCAACCAGACCCCAGTGTGCGTTGTTCTCCACTATGTGTCCATGTGTTCTCATCATTCAGCTCCCGCTTGTAAGTGAGAACGCGCGGTGTTTGGTTTTCTGTTCCTGTGTTTGTTTGCTGAGGATAACGGTTTCCAGCTCCATTTATGTTTCTGCAAAGGACATGATCTCTTTCCTAACCAAATAATTTTCTAAATACTATTTTTAGCTAAAAGGTACTCTCTATATAGTAATATTTCTGAAGTTTTAAATATTTCATTTACCTTATAGATATTCTCAAAATATATGGTTCCCCTCCAACCAGAAAACCCACTGGGAATTCTGAATTTCATTTCCAAAACCGTTCTACTAATAGCTCTCCTGGCAGGAGACCCAGACTGCACCACAGCGAGAACAATCTCTCTGACACAAAGTCAGCCCTCCTTCAGTATTAACGAGGGTGAGAGTAGACCGAGTGGACACATTCCAGAGCTAGTTTCTATTAAAACAACACCAGCAAGCATGCATTTCATATAAATACCACGGTTTCACATGCAATAAAAAAATAAAGCTGAGTGCTAAGAAGAGTATTTACATTAAGCAATAATCAATAGAGGCCTCCAGGCTGTCTTTTCAAGGGGGTCATTTGTGGGGGGCTCTGAAGGGGTGGGCTTTGGGACGGCTTTGTGTTTCTCAAATGAGGTCTCTGCATAAGGTAGCTTAGGAGGAGCTGAGATGAGAGAACTGAAGCGGATGATCTATCTTATAAATTAGACTTCAACTAGTGTAAAAGCTGCTGGAGTGAGGGACCAATTGTTTTGGTAGCCTGTCAGAAATAATTTCAAACCTGACAGGACACTGAGCCGTGTGGTGTGATCTCCCAGCCTTCAGTCCCCACACTGGGAGAGAAGCGGAACAGGACGGGGCAAACCCTCACCGTGGAAGCGCGGCTGCCAGATGCCAGCACCCGGCCTTGCCATTCGCTGCATCCCCAGCTCCCTCCCTCCTCCTCTCAACCCCTCCTGCTTCCCTCCCTACCCTCCCTCAGTGGGTATAGAATTCAGTCTTTTATGGAGTCACAATGAGTTGATATAAGCAAGAGCAACAAACACAACATCAAAAGAAATTACACCATCATCAAACTATCTCATAATATCATTAGTGACCTAAATTAAAGCAAGATAATTGCCCCAGAAGACAACAAACCGTCATGGAGAATACTAATAACGCCGAGAGCCCATTCCAGCACTCTGCCAGGAGTAAGGCTTCACAACACAATTTTTGCACACATCCACTGACAAATCAGCTTTTTCTCAAGTTCAGAAAAAGAAAACATAACCAATGTAACTCACCCGTATCTTTTATTTTCTTTCTTCAGGGTCCTTCTCGTTAAAGTAATAACAGCAGAAATGGGACCCTTAAAGCCTGCTGATTTTTGACTAAGTCGTTGTCAAGGGTAATCTGGGGCATTTTAAATAAGTCATGGCTTTTATGAAAGACGAAAATGATGTGATATCGAAAGAATGACTTACAGGTAAATGGCATATTGGCTTTGATTCACTTAATTTACTGTAATAAATTGGACCCAAAAAAGCCATTTCACCTCCATTTTCTTTTTAATTTTCGTGTAATACCAAGTCTAACAATTATGTCTCACATCAACGGGTGAGTGATGTTAAAAGTAAAAGAACTCTAGGCCAGGCGCGGTGGCTCACGCCTGTCATCCCAGCACTTTGGGAGGCCAAGGCGGGTGGATCACGAGGTCAGGAGATCGAGACCATCCTGGCAAACACAGTGAAACCCCGTCTCTACTAAAAATACAAAAATTAGCCAGGAGTGGTGGCGGGCGCCTGTAGTCCCAGCTACTCGGGAGGCTGAGGCAGGAGAATGGTGTGAACCCGGGAGGCGGAGCTTGCAGTGAGCCGAGATTGCGCCACTGCACTCCAGCCTGGGAGACAGAGCGAGACTCCATCCCCCCCAAAAAAAAAAAAAAAGTCAAAGAACTCTTAACCAAGGATTCTACTTGTCTTCACTTCTATCCTTCCTAGGGTCAAGTTTTACATGAATAAATATGAATAAAGTAATTAGCTATGACGTCATGGATCAGGATAAACTGGTTCTCTCAGCAACATTTGTGAAAAGTAGCTGAGTTAGAACCCGCTAGACAACCTGTTCTCAAGTTCTCATGAGCTATACCTCAGGTAGTTGAAAGTCGGAAGCTCGGCCTCCTAATCAAACCCAGCAAGGATGCCTGGGCCACTATTCGAGTGTTACAAGCCTATATGACTAAGTTCTACCTCTGGAAGCAACGACGATAGGGCGTGAGTAAAAGTCTATTAGAAAACTTTAGAATTTTTATTCTTTATTTTTATTTGAAAGGAGTTAAGGAATGCAAATGAGCCTAATGCGGAGGTCTTCCTGATGATCTTGCTGCAATTTCATTTTCTATCAGGTTCCTTAGGAGTGCAAAATAAATAAATAAATAAATAACAAAAAACAAAAACAAAAACAAAACCAGGGCCTGTCCAGCAGGCCACTGACTGTGTTCTCACTGGTGCTTAATGGAAAACCAGCCAGAGTTCTCTTCCAGGAGGCGTGCACTGTGCAGACTCCTGAACTCCTTGAGGGCGGTCAAGATCTAGAAACTTCCATGTCTTAGAGCACTAGCATAATGCTTGACAAATTAAAAGTGCTCCATAAACACTTTGAGGAGTGAAAACTAGCAATTGCCCCATACCACACCTGTGTTCTGTTGTCTTTGTTTGGATTAATTCTACTAACAATAAAATCTCGTATTATTTTGCGGTAGCTTGTGCTGATGTTTTTTCTCCTCTCGTATCATTTTAGGATAATCATTTTGCATCCTCCCAGGGATCAGCTTTGATACAAAAAGACTGACATGAGTAGTGGGAAGAGCCCTGGCCCTTCCTAGGATGCCTAAACACTGCTGTATGGACTTGGGAAGTTACAGATGCAACATGACTGGGTCTCAATATCTCTATCTTGAAATTTTTGAAAATGACAATGATAGCTCCACTTGGAATTGATAGGAAGATTAAAGACATAATATATGTGCTTTGTGTGGTTCTTAATAATTATTAGCTAAATAGCAATTATACTTGAGTATGACTGAGATTTATTACTGATAAAATATAAAAGCAAAGGTCATCATAGAAATCATACAGCCCATCAGGGGCAGTTTACATATTCAAAAATTAGATCCAGGCCGGGCGCAGTGGCTCGCGCCTGTAACACCAACACTTTGGGAGGTGTAGGCGGGCGGATCACGAGGTCAGGAGTCCGAGACCAGCCTGGCCAACATAGTGAAAGCCAGTGTCTACTAAAGAAACACAAAATTAGCCGGGCATGGTGGCATGCGCCTATAATCCCAGCTACTTGGGAGGTTGAGGCAGGAGAATCACTTGAACCCGGGAGGCGGAGGTTGCAATGAGCAGATATGGTGCCATTGTACTCCAGCCTGGCCGACAGGGCAAGACTCCACCTCAAAGAAGAATAAAAAATTAGATCCAAAAGATTTTGTGAATTTCCTAAGACTGTGCAACAAATTAGTAATAGAGATAAAATGATAAGCCATGTCACCTAAGTGCTAACCACTGCTTTTTCCAAGACACCCCAGTGCCTCATTATCTCTCTTTCTTAGGTTCAAATTTGACACAAGTCAACTTAAATAAAATGATTAGCTGTAATTTCATGGACTAGAACAAACTGATTCCCTCAGGAACATTTGAGGAATATAGCTGAGTAAGGCCCCAGTACAACTTGCTCTCAGGCTTAGAACTCATTCTGATATACTAAAATTTCTTTTTTCTTTTTCTTTTTTTTTTGAGATGGAGTCTCACTCTGTCATCCAGGCTGGAGTACAACGGCACGATTTCGGCTCACTGCAACCTTCTCCACCTCCCAGGTTCAAGCAATTCTCCTGCCTCAGCCTCCCAAGTAGCTGGGAATACAGGCACTCGCCACCATGCCCAGCTAATTTTTTTTTTTTTTTTCAGTAGAGACGGGATTTCACCATGCTGGCCAGGCTGGTCTCGAATTCCCGACCTCGTGATCCTCCTGCCTTGGCCTCCCAAAATGCTGAGATTACAGGAGTGAGCCACTACGCCTGGCTCTGATGTACTAAAATTTCTATACCAATATGGAATATGTATCTTTAATGCAATGCACAGTGCTTTGCTAACAGTAGTTGCCCAATAGATGTTGTCTCTTTTAAAGTTAACTAACAAATAAAGTCTTTCTAAATAATCAACTAGATAAGTCGTTCTCAACATTGGGGCAATTTGACGTCCAGGAGACAGTTAGAAAAATTCAAGTTTTCACAACAGTAGGAAGAGAATACTTCTGGCATCTAGTGGGTAAACACCAAGGATGGTGTTAACATCCTGTAGTGCTCAGGATCAGCCTCCACAACAAAGAATGTTCCTGTCCGTATTATCAGTACTGTCAATGTAGAGAAGTTCTGATATAGATCCACCTTCAGGATTCCCAAGGTATTTATCTTCTGGTTACAAAAATAATTTTTTCTTATTAATTTTATCTTCATCATTATTTTGAAATCATTTGATATAATGAAACTAGTTAACTATTTTAAGTAATAAAAAAATAGTAACAATAGTTTGATGGATTTACTTCTTCTTGACTACTTGAAATTACTTGGTTCAAATTTAGGAAAATTAGCCCCTAACAAGAACCTGTTCTCCTGAAATGTGTGTCTCGCTCTGTTGCCTAGGCTGGAGTGCAATGGCCCCATCTCAACTCACTGCAAGCTCTGCCTCCCAGGTTCACCCTATTCTCCTGCCCCAGCCTCCGGAGTAGCTGGGACTACAGGTGCCCACCACCACGCCCTGCTATTTTTTTTGCATTTTTTAGTATAGACAGGGTTTCACCGTGTTAACCAGGATGGTCTTAATCTCCTGACCTCGTGATCCACCCGCCTCAGACTCCCAAAGTGCTGGGATTACAGGCGTGAGCCACCACGCCCAGCCGTTCTCTAACTTAAATACCTAGAACGCTTGTTATCAGAATTTCTGATTTGGGAGGTCTGGTATAGGGCTTGAGAATTTGCATTTCTAGCAAATTCCCAGATGATGCTGCTGGTCTGGGACCACAGTATAAGAATGACAGTGTTAATATCCTAAACTTTACCACTAGGTAGGGTGTAGTTTTTTTAAAATTCACCCTGCTGTTTTTCCTGTTTTTGTTTTTTGAGACAGAGTTTTGCTCTTGTTGCCCAGGTTGGAGTGCAATGGCGGGATTCGGTTCACTGCAACCTCTGCCTCCTGGGTTCAAGCGATTCTCCTGCCTCAGCCTCCCAGGTAGCTGGGATTACATGTGCCCGCCACCATGCCCAGCTAATTTTTGTATTTTTAGTAGAGAGGGGGTTTCTCCATGTTGGTCAGGCTGGTCTCAAACTCCTGACCTCAGGTGACCCACCCAGCTCAGCCTCCCAATCCCAAAGTGTTGGGATCACAGGCATGAGCCACCATGCCAGGCCTCACCCTGCTTTTTATTTATTTATTTATTTATTTTTTATTTTTTGCAAATGAGCAAGCCAATAGCCACTTGATTTTGATGGAAACATTTAAATGGATGAAATTGGAGTCTAAACTGGTGCAAGAAATACCTTATTCTTTAGACTATATTGTTTAGGGTGCCAGTTTTCAATGCAGTATAAATTAATAAAGTCTTCTGGGCACGTCATAGGAATCTGGAAATGGCATTCTCCCATAACTCTTTCCCTGCACTCTCTTACCCTTTCTTCTCTCTAAAATGTGTTACTATTGATTCAATGAGAGATTAGACATTTAGACAACTTCCTGTCCAACATTAACAGGGTTAACTACAAGAGAAACATCCATGTTGTTTCTGTTTATTACTTTTGCAATTAGATTTGCATACCATTGACGCCTGCTCCCAGGGGTGTATTTGTGATATAGAGAAGGTAAGACAAAAATGAGGCCAGCTCTCTGGCAAGTTCCTATGTAACCTACTTTGCCCTCTCTTGCTTACAACATTTGTTCTCCTACCCTGTAAATCAGATGAAAACCAGGAAAAACAAGAGTAGGCAATAATGGTGCTTACTCTGGCTGGAAAATTCTAGTCCAAAACAGCAGGCCTGGTTTTGATTACATCTAGTAATCAAGCTGTGTACAGCATAACTTGACTTAATGTCTCAGGCAAAGTTAATCTGCACATTGGAAAGCTTGATTTTAAAGATTGTACGATCCATTGAGTTGGACAAGAAGTCACAGTTCAACACTTTTTGTTTTTTCAATATTACATTACTGTTTCTGAGATGTGAACGATTCCTTAGGATAATTGGGTAGATGGTTAACAATTGGGTGGTATTCATTTTCTGGACATAGTGGGAGAGTATTAAAAAACAAAAGACGGGAGGCTGAGGCAGGAGAATTGCTTGAACCTGGGAGGCACAGGTTGCAGTGAGCCGAGATCACGCCACTGCCCTCCAGCGTGGGTGACAGAGTGAGATTCTGTCTCAAAATAAAACAAAACAAACAAACAAACAAAGACAACATTGTAATGCTGCTGAATTGAACTAGGTCCCAGAAGAGTTTTGTTTTATATCCATTTAAAAAGTCCGGTAGCAATTAACCTTGCATTTCAACAGCCAGTAAGTTAAATGCCCTCGGACTTTGCTCAGTTTATACCTTTTTAGGTATATGTATATCCCTATGATGCAGAGATATTGCTGTCTGTGAGAAAAAAAGGTCATAGAGTTCATCACTTCGCTGCTATTTTTGGGGCCAGAAAAATGGTCTTTTTGTACTAAACATTTTCAGACTTACATTAGCAGGATTCCTAATTGTTAAGAAGACAGAGAACAGTTCATTGGTATTAAGCCACTACACACACACATACACACACACACACATACGCCATTATCTGATAGACTATATAACCAGGAATATAAACAGTCACTTATTTCAAACACTTCACTCTGAAGTTGTTAATTCAGTTTTAGTAAAGTTGTAATCTGGGGCATTTGTTGGATTCATTCATTCATTCATGCATGCATTCATTTCCTTTTTACTGGTGTGGCATACAATTGTTGAATGACATATGACAGATGTCAGCTTTTTTTTTTTTCAATATTATGTTTTAGTTGTGACTACAGATTCTTACTAGCACATTTGCCCTGAAACAGAAATATATCAACTGGAATTCAGTATTTCAAACAAAAACTTTTTACAAGAAGTGTGTGAAATAACATAAGATATTACAAAATAATGACAGTGACTTTTAAAGTAGTGTATTAGAAGCCAGTACCAATGAGTCAATGTCAGTTGAGTCAGTGTCAATGAGTTGATTGACAATTGGTGACAATGGAAGATCATGCACATATGTGGCAGGATTACTATCAGGAACAGTTTGTAAGCATTCTTATCTCACATGTCATAATCTGCTAGAATACATGGCCTATGAAAATTTTTATTGCTTTTAAATTTTGTATGATTCTCTCAGAATAGTCAAACCAATATCCCAGAGCATTTAGAAAATTTAAGCAGTATTTTTCCAGTCTAAAGGTATCATGTAAAATCATAGTTTTTAACTTCACAAGTGAATTAAAAATAATATTTTTATGAGAAAATTTTGAGATTATGGTATCCCTTGAGGTAATTGGAAAGCTCCTGAGGTTTATAAAACGCAGGTTGGGGCCACTGCACTAGCATAATACTTTGACACAAGTTTTAAAATAGAAATAAAACTAAAACTGCAATTTAGGACTAGTTCTGTGCCAAACTCTGCAATAGGTTCTACAGGGAATGGAAACAGGAGTAAGAATTCCTGCGTGCAATCATTTAGAGATGAATGGGTAGACTCTCTCAACTGGCTTTTATCACACTTATTTAGACATCCATCTCCTGAAAGGAGAATGTTGTATTGATGTTAATGTCTCACCTGCAGAAAAAAGAAAGAGTAAGGCCAGAAAGAATATACTTTATAGAATGCCTTTTTAAGGAAAATAAAATAGAAATAACCTGTCTTAGATCATCATTGCCTTCTTGACTTCTAGCATTCAACTTCTTACTAAGCAAGAAAAATGTTTAAATATGCTTAAGAATAAACAGCACAGTGAAAATAAACCCCCGTTTTTGTATAACAATTCTGAAAAACATGAGCAAATGAGAGAGTGAACCTGGGGCCAGCAAGGAGATGTCCCTTTCTGACAGCACAAACTTGGGTGAGATTAGAAGAGAGAAGGACAAGGTGTGGCGAGGCAGGCTGCTCCTGGTCCTGCCTATTCAGATGCTGTGCGAGGATGTGATTCAACAACTTCAACACCTCTGACTGAACAAATAACTGACGTGTGTAAAAGCGGCCGCTACCATCCCACTTTAATTCATCTGATTTAGGAATGATAATAAAGTTTCAAGAATGGAAAAATTGTTTGGTGGATAGTTTGCTTCCTCATAAATGGATGGTCTTCACCTAGAGACATAGTCTTAGCAGATATAGACAAGATGTAAAGCAGCTTTGATGTTAGCTCTCCTTCCCCAGAGTCCAGTGGCCATGAAAGACGAGGGTTCTACACAAAGAAAAAAAGGGTTACAGACCCTACTTCCTCCATGCAGCTTCTACTCTTGCAGAAAAGGGTAGTGAGGTGTTGAGAGTTAATTGGGTACACACTGGGAAGAAAGGGTTTCTGCCAGCAGGTCCCAGAGGGCGCATGTTCTATTCCCTGGAGACCATCAGCAGTGCTGACTCTTAGTGGACAGCTGAGTGTAGTCCTGTCTCTTGCATATGGTGGCCAGGAATTTAGGGATGGGGCTGCTTGGTCACAATTAATCTACTAGTAAAAATATTTATATACAGCTAAAAGTCAAACCCACTCTTGTTCAAAAGCAGCGCTGCCACATCCATGTAAACCTCTATTATGTAATTAAGTTTCACTGGCTGGTTTATAGCTAAGCCTTTGGACTACAAAGGGCACTGAAAATAGAAAGGCTGGCTTTTTTTTCAGTCTCTAGGCACATTGAACCCAAGGGGAACTCACTTCAATCTGTGCTGAATGTGCCACAGACTGTAGGTGACAAAGGGTCCTCTGAATGATTGAGAACAGGACCATCCATTGTGGGATGCTTACTGAGAGAGCATAAAGTCAGCACCCAGCTTTACCTTGTCTTGGGTAGAAGCTGGTTTTCTCTAAAACTCCTGAGGTTGGTGTTTCAGAAATTTTTGTGTGACCTATGACAGTTAATGTGTTTCTAGGTTTCTGGAACCAAGACTACTGCCCTTGTGACTGTTTTCTCTGCCAATCCCTTATCCTCCTCAATTTCTGCACTCAGATATTCTGGATTGATACAGAAAACTATTTCCCAGAATGCATTTAAAGGATACTGTCTCTCAGTGACGAGGAGCCACGATGAAACATTCTGAATCTGTATATATTGGGCATGCGCGTGCATATGTGTGCGTGTGTATATACATACATGTCCTTTTCCTTACAGTCCTCCTCTTGAACCAAAAAAAAGATATAAGAATGTTTATCTTATTCTTTGTTTTTAATTCACTGTCTATTTACAAAGGAATTAAGAGAGATGCAACACCATTTAAGGGATATACAATACCATCTTAGCTGGCTTTTGTTACATTTATTTAAACGTCCATCTCCTAAAAGGACAGTGTTTTACTGGTGTTAATGTTTCATCTGCAGAAAAAGAAAAAGTAAGGCCAGAAAGAATATACTTTATAGAATGCATTTAAACAAATAGAAATAACTTGTCTCTGATCATTGTTTTTGTTGCTTATAGGAAGTGAACCTCTATGCAACACCATTCACAGTTGACCAGATGGTTTGGGAAATGCGATCTCATTGAGAGGAGGACTATCCAGTTATTTTAATGGCAAGCATGACAAGTCAGTTGAAGTCATATTTATCTGCAAGCTTTTGTGAAGTTATAAGCTGAACTCTTGATACTCTCTTTGGTACAAATTGTTATTTTCTTCTACATACACATTCCGCTTTTTCCACTCCCAGAAATTCCTTTGAGATGAACAAATGATCCATATGCTGAAAAGGTAAATGGATTGTGCACATGAATGATACTATGGTTGTTAATTTACTGTAGGATAGCAACATAAAATGAGGATTTCTATTTGCTTTGGAAACATTGCAATTTTTTTTTAATGTGAGGGGAATTTTCCTTATCTTTGAAAAATAATTCTTTATTCAGAATGTAATGGTCAAAAGTGTAAAACCAAATGTTTCCAGCCTTCTCCCTCACTTCAGACCCTAGACTCATGCATATTTTGTTTTAGGTTTAAAGTAGGGTATTCAGTCCTATACCCCTTTTTCCTGCCTATTTTAACTGAACTTAAACACATCTGTCTCTAAAATGTATACAAGCCAAGCTCAGTGGAAACCTAAAATATCTCAGTAGCCTTTTATTCAAGTCAACTTTGCTATAAAAAAATGGTGAAACACCAATTATTGCACTTAGAAAATTACACACATTGTGTTTAATTGTGTATAAATGAACCTGGAGGGAGCATAATTCTGTAATTTTCAAGTCAGGAATGGAGGTGAACAGGTTTCTAGGCATTTGACTAATACAGTACTTAGGCGAGTGGCACACATTATCCCCTCAATTATGGAGCCAGAATGCAGCTCTGATCCCACTGAGCATTTCATTAGTTGCTATATTGGAAAACTTTTTATCTAAGAAAATTTCTAAATGCAGACTATGGTTAATCTTTCAGTACAAGTCAAACAAGCCATAAACAAATAAGAAAGAAGAAACCACTATTTTATATTGCAGGTTAAAACAGGTGACTTTCTGTCTGCAGCTTTCTTGTCAAGTCTCTGAATGAAATGCACTTTTTTCAACGGAAAACTTTTTTTCTTCAGAGACATTGCACCAAATTTGGTTGAGCTCCATAAAACTGTGTAAAGCATGTAACAATTCTCTCCACATAGTAGGAGTTTGAAAAATGGTTGATTGAAATAGGAAATTATATCCATTAGACAAATGTTATTTTTCTATTCAACTTCATAAATTTTTCATTCTAAATGGTTTAACCCAATCTATGAGACCAAAGAATAATCTAGAAAATAGCCTCTTTTATTTTAACTGAAAAGAAAGAATTCCACTCTTGCATGTGGATTGGCTAATATCTTATGTAGAAGCTGCCTCTAAATAGCTTCAGATTACATAGAAATAATATCCTGAGCAACTGATGTGTTCAAGTTGCCAATGATTTTTAAGAGGAAAAGAATAAATTGAAAATCTGCATTTTCAGCACTGAATATAATATCAACTTTTCCCATTGTTTCTAAAATCACTAAAGTAGATTCCAGAATTGGTAGCAGAATTGTCAGTGTCCTAGCCATCCACTACAGCAAGTGTCGAGCAGCACAGCAGAAGACTTCTAGAGGAGAGTACACGCAGAGCCCAAACATGACGCAGTGGAGAGAATGGATAATCCTATACTCTATATCACACTATAAATGAGGAAATGTTAGCAGCTGTAGTATTGAATGTGAAATTTCTGCCAAATCAAACATGGATTTGCTGGGCTGTAAAATTGATGGATTTTATTATGGTGGTCTATTTGATCATATGTGCTTATTTATCTATACTATGTGCATCCTTTTTTTTTTTTTTTTTTTTTTTTTTAGATGGAGTTTCGCTCTTTTGCCCAGGCTGGAGTGAAGTGGTGCGATCTCAGCTCACTGCAACCTCCGCCCCCCAGGTTCAAGTGATTCTCCTGCCTCAGTCTCCATAGTAGCTGGGATTACAGGCGCCTGCCACCACACCTGGCTAATTTTTGTATTTTTAGTAGAGATGGAGTTTCTCCATGTTGTGCAGGCTGGTCTTGAACTCCTGACCTCAGGTGATCTACCCACCTTGGCCTCCCAAAGTGCTGGGATTACAGGCATGAGCCACCACGCCCAGCGTTATGTGCATCTATGTATACAATGAACTAATAGTAGATAATGTTTTGCTTTTTTATTGTTTCTTATCCACTGTTTTCTATTATTTCATCTCAACAAGCCTTGATTGCCTGCCTTCCATGTGCCAGCACCTATTTTAAAAGAAGGTCTCTATTACTAATCAGGTATGATAAAGTCAACAGATGACACCATTGAAAAGATAGTTTGTTATTCTCACAGATCTGAAGAGCAGGGTACACACCACACCATGGGGGGTGGGGGTGGGGTGGCACACAGAGAAGCAGCAGAGTTGGTCAGGAAGCAGGGTGGAAGGGAATGTGGTCAAGAGTCTCTACTGTGGTTCCTGCAGGAAGAAAACAGCAGGGCAGAGTAAGCAGGTTTAGCATTGGCTAGTTGGAATAATTTCAATGAGCTCTGGGGTGTAGGAGCTGTCCCTGGGAAACAGTGGCCTAGAGTATGAGTCTGACAAAGGATGTGGTTGGGGTTCTGGGTCTGCCTTCGTTGGTTTGCATTTGAAAGGCATGCTCACAGGTAAGTCTCTTTGTTATCTTTAGGAGTTAGGTAGCCCTGGGAAGGGCACTCCCTTTAAGGTCATCAAGGCCCCAAGATGTCAAAGCATCACCAAAAAACGGAATAAAGAGGCATGATTAATATAGCACTTTTTAGGCACTCGAGCTATAAGAGTTCATAAGGATATGGAGGAAAGAGCAGCATCCAGGGAGTCTAAATCTCAGTCTAGATTTAACATGTGAAATTGTATAACTTACAATCTCTTTGAACCTCTTTTTTCTCATTTGTAAAATGAGGAATATATCTACTTCCAGGGTTGTTGCAGAGATTAAACAAACTATTTGTAGACATATATTTTAGGTATGTAAGAATGCCTAGCATAGTGCTTCACAGATAGTAGGTGTTTAATAGATGTACATATTCTTTCTTTGAAGCCTTAGGAATCCAGAGATTCAACATAATGAGGAGCTAAATGGATATTGACAGGTGACAGCCATGAGGTTGTGTTTGCTGTGCTAGAGACCACAAACAAGCAAGGGGTTGATCCGCCAGGCATATTGGTCTCATCATGAGTGAGAAAAAGGAGAATGACAAAAATACTTTGCCTCTTGGAAACATTATGGAGTCATTGAAAATTTGTATAATCAGCTAAATTCATTATTAAAAATAAGTTGCAATTTCATATGTTCTGCAAGAATTTTAAAATTATAAAATTTCCATTATGATGGGGAGTTTTAAAAAATATATGAGCTGGCCGCATGCAGTCGTTCATACCTGTTATCCCAGTATTTTGGGAGGCTGAAGTGGGTGGATTGCTTGAGGTCACTAGCCTGGCAACATCATGAAACCCCATCTCTACTAAAAATACAAAAAACATTAGCCGGTTGTGGTGGTGTGTGGCTGTAGCCCCAGCTACTCAGGAGATTGGAGTGGGAGCATCTTCTTCAGCCTGGGAAGTTAATGCCGAAGTGAGCTGTGATGGCTCCACTGCATTCCAGCCTGGGCAATGGGAGTGAAACCCCTTTGAGGGTTCTAGTGAGCTGTTGCTATAACAAATAAAACTGGTTACAAGCGTGCCTTCTCATCTACCTTCATCAGTCTACACCCAAGAATATGTATGCGCAGGGCCATACTTTAACAGTGTTGCCTAAATTTCCATACAAATTTCTAGTAAGTGTTAATAGTCTTAGGCAGAGTGGTAAGTGTCTGTGTTAGGACACATTTGCACATGCCTTCAAATCTTCTCAGCCTATCTCTTACTACAACCACTACTACAGGAACGCATCCTGCCCAGGGGCTTCTCTAAGCCTCTCTAACCTTGCAGCATGAGACAGCCCTGTTACCTCACTCTGCACTCATACATGCACAGTGTGAACAAGTGACACCTGCACCACCAAATTGACCAGGGGGTCTTGAGAGCTGATGCACAAATGCTCGGCTCGGAATGAACGGTTCTGACACACATTCCAGAGGGCATCTCAGAGTCCACAGAAAGGAGAACTGATGATCCTTAGGAGAACTCATGCTTAGTAATTGCCTGGGAAATTCAAGAACTTATCCTTGTATTACTTGTCCATTCTTCCCTGGGTCGCATCCCTGTCTTTTGTTCCTTCTTGGAGTCTCTTCTCAAAAAAACATCTGAAACTAAGCTTTTGTCTTAGGCTCTGCTTCTGGAGGAAACAGGTTAAGACAATTGTACTGGGCATGTCCTTAGAAAATAGACCCTCATGATGAAATGCTGGTGCTGAATTTATATGCTGGTCAGACAGCAATAGGGGCCCCAGTGCAGCTGGGTGGTGGAAGGTGATCCCCTGTGACAGGCAGTACCAGCAAAATCACTAAGACTCCCATCTGAGGTGGATTGGGAAGAGGTACATTGGGAAGGTCAAGCTTCGAGCTAGGCCATAGCTTTGGCAACCAACAGTAATTTTGCCTTTGCTTCTTCTGTTTGCCTGTTTTCTATTTTATTTTTTTTCCTTTCATATGTTTTGTTTATCCTTGTTTTAGATTTGTGTTTAGTTTGTTCTTTTTCTAGCTTTTTCAAAATGGAACATGATTTTAGACCTTTCTTCCTTGCTAATAAATTCCTAAAGCTATAAATTTTCTCCTAGGTACCGTTTTAGTTATATTTCCAAATTTTAATAGGTATTTTCATTTTCATTCAGTTTGAAATCATTTCTAATTTTCCCTTTGATTTCTTCTTGGACCCATGGATTATGCAGACATGCAGTATTTATCTGATTTCTGGTATTTGTGGTCTTTTTAGATATTTTAGTGTTATACATTTCTAATTCAATTCCAGTGGTCAAAGGGGCACACTCTGTGTGATCTCAATCATTTTAAGAGTATTGAAACTTATTTTATGGCCCAGTAAATGGTCAACCTTGGTGAGTATATTATGTACATTTGAAAACAATGTATTTTCTGCCCTTGTTGTTTGAAGTGTTATGTAAACATCAATTTACATACAGGTCATATTTCCATATCAATCAAGCTACCAAGACGAACCAAATGCTTATGGAACGTGAATAAAATCTAGAATGTGTAATAAAAGAGGGAAATGATGAACATTAATTATGTCCACAAGACCAGCTCAACAAGGACTACTACTTATTCTATTAACCCATTAAAAATTTTTTTCTTGCAGAGGCTGCAGTTGGCCACCACCGTGAATGGCATTTGGTAGTAAATGGATTAGATAGCATGGAGGACCAGAAAGACCATGAGCAGTTCAGCATGGAAACTATGTTGAATCCTTCTTGTGTGCCACTCTCCATCCTTCTCTCCTGCTCTTGGAAGTCACTTCTCAATAAGGATCCTGCATACATGTATTTATCTCAGGCTCCATTGCCTCTTTTATTTTTTTCTGGGGTGAAGTTTCAGGAACAGAAGTGGGATGGGATGGATATAGAACAGAGACCATGTCAGTGGTTCTTAAACATTATTTCATTCATTTCCCCATAATACACTATGAGTTAGATACTACGTATTTGTAGACGAGGAACTGAAGCTTAATATGCTTCTCAAAATTACTGCCTTAACTGGAGCAAAACTTTGTTCCAAAGACAACACTTTTCCCTTCATTCTCTTGGAGTGTGGCTGCATGTTCATTAATGCGGTGCTCCATTCATTCTTCATTCATAAGTAGGTAATGAGTGGCTAATGAGTGTCAGACACTGTTCTAGGTATATGGACACAAAAGTGAACAAAACTAAAACCATCTTTGTCTTCTTGGAGCTTATGTCCCATTAGTGGAAGACAGACAATAGTAAGTCAGAAATTAACACAGTGCCAGATATTGATGAAGGCAGCATCAGATGCTGTGAATTGGCTTGCTCAATATCTGTTCCAATGACTTTCCAGTGTGTCTTCCTATACTGCAAAAGCGAAAAAGATAAAAATTCTTTCCCTGGACTCACTTTGAGTAATGTTGCTGATGTGATGTCATTTATAAGAAGTGAAATCAGAATGGAGTAAGTGGAAGAAACGGCATGGAGCATCCGTGTTGCTAGTACAAATCACAGCAGACCAGCATAGTCATTGGTCCTCGGATCTCAGTCTTCTGGCTGGCAGGCTTAGTGTACTTTCTGTATCCATCAGGTTGCTGGCAGCTTCTCCATCATGACAGGAGCAGCAGATCCTTTGGCAGCCTATTATTATGACTAGAATTATGCTGTCATGTAACCCATCAAAAGAAGAACTATTGTGACTTAATTTAAATTGAATATCAGTCACTACACATGCTGAGACCCTACTCAAGGTGATGGGTTTTGAGTGAAGAACTGAATATCAGAAGGGTACGTGGTCAAGATGAAGAATTCACACCCTTGCTTTTGCAGAGGTTATAGGCTAACTCTAGTAATTCAAGATTATGTATGTGATAAACAGAAGCTCAAGAGCTCTGCCCAGCCAAATAGCCAGGAAAGAGTGACTGGTTTGCTTCTATGGGCTCCTAAGCTCTCCATCACCCCTCCTGAAGCATGCTTCACTCTAGTCTTCCTATTCAAAACAGCAAAAAAGCAAGTTGTGACACATGAGTGGTACATTGGAGCATCATCCTTTCTCTTACATATGTCGAGACTAATCATGTATGCCAATCATCAAAACACCAGCCCTAGTAAGCCTGGGAAAGATCAGGCATTGCCTGATATCAAGTCTTAAGGATACGTCGTTTGGTCTTCATGCTTTCATATGTGTCATGATGTCCTATATTCCTCCCTACCAATCAGCGCTCCCCAGACATCTGGCTCAAACTGTGGCAAATTCAGATGAGATTTCTCTTTCTCCTGATTGTCCTGTGCTGCCAGACAGCGCCCTCACAATTGGACCCTAGTGTTGTGAGCTCTCCATAGCCTTGGGATCTGACAGGCTGGAGCTCCTCCTACAGCTATTGTCAAAGGGTATAGAAATTTCTACCCACTCTCACAATGGGGATAATTTGCCTTCCTGACCTGTCAGTCTCTGGAGGTCATCTAATGCCATCTCAGCTGTGACATGGACCCACAAATGACAACTCCTCTGGGGCAGCCACTGAATGGGCTCCGTCTGCTCCTAAGGGACTTTGGGAAATGGCTCCTGTTGTTATTGTGGTCTTTTATGTCCAGAAAGATCAATCACATATTACTTAAGATAAAGAAGCAGTTGTTAAAATCATGTCTTCTTTTAGTGGCAACTCAGTGACTTGAAATTCTGTCTTAAGTAACAAGATGTACTTATGTGATTTTTTTTCTATAGAGAGGGAACATGTTGTGAAAGAAATGGAAAAGAAGATGAAAACTATTTTTCTTAGAACACTTACAGTGATGGTCTGTGTAATAATAACTGACAGCGAATATTGACCAAATCCTTTTCCATGCATTTGTCAATTAATTACCTCTAAACCAACAACATACTTATTATCTTGATTTTTTTAAAGTGAATAGAAGTTTCATGTGATTTGGGTCTGTGTCCCTACCCAAATCACATGTCAAATTGTAATCCCCAATGTTGGAGGTAGGGCCTGGTGGAAGGTATATTGGATCATGAGGGTAAATTTCCCCTTTGGTGCTGTTTTCCTGATAGTGAGTTATCATGAGATTTGGTTGTTTAAAAGAGTGTAATATCTCCCCTCCTCTTTCTCCTGCTCTGGCCGTGTGAACATGTGCCTGCTTCCCTATTGCCTTCTGCCATAATTGTAAGTTTCCTGAGGCTTTCCCAGTGATGCTTCCTGTACAGCCTGCACAATCATTAGCCAATTAAACCTCTTTTCTTTATAATTACCTGGTCTCAGAGATTTCTTCATAGAAGTATGTGAAGGGACTCATACAAAGTTCTAATAAGTTCAATGGCTTGCCTAGGACCATAAAACAGATAATGAAGCTGGAAGGAGCATCCTTGAGATTTTAAGACTCTATTTCTTCTTTTAGCTTTAGATGACTTCAGGTCCTTGTTCTTAGTGGAAATACCTTGGACAAAACCTCTAAGTACAAAATGAGGAGGTTCTGTGGTTCACCTTGATAGATTCTCAGGTTCTGTTGGTCTGTTGGGGTAATCAAAGTAAACAAGTTCAGAACTATGTGGTAGTTCTCATGATCTATGACAGGAAATCCAGCTTCAGGTGATTGGTTCCTTTTCAAAATATTACCATAAATTCAGGAGATTTGTATTAAAATAATGCTAAATTTGAATATTAATTTTAGAATGCTATTCATACAAATATTTTTGCTTGCTAAAATGAAGTATTTGATAAGGTTTTATATAAAAGTATATTCTTTCATTATGGTTTTTAAAATTGCTTTCTTTGAACCTTCTTCACTCGGGCTGGTAGAGTTGTGAGAGGAGTACTCCAGCGGTCTTATGGAGAGGAGGAAACAATCCTTCTTCATCCAGTTCCTTGAGGCTTGATGTGGTAGTTGCTTTATTAATCTTTGTTGATTGAGTCAAAACATGGATGAATGAATGGGTGGATGTGTAAACCTCTAATTTCTTTCATTTTTGTGTGTGTTGTGGAAACATCTTAAACCATTTCTTAAAAACATCTTTTATTATTTTTCCCAAAATTTATTGAGATATAATTGACAAAACATTGTATATATTTAGTATGTATAACACAATGATTTTATATATATCTATACATTGTGAAAAGATTTCCACAAATTAATTAATACACCTGTCACCACACTGTGTTATCATTATGTGTGTGTGTGTGTGTGTGAGAGAGAGAGAGAGAGAGAGAGAGATACAGACACTTAGGATCTATTCTTTTTGCAAATTTCAAGTAAACAATACTGTATTGTTAATTGTAATCAGCATTCTGTACATTAGATCACAGAACTTATTCATCTGATAACTGAAAGTTGGTACCCTTTGACCTACATGTCTCTCTTTCCCTTCCTCCCCAGCTCCTGTCAGCTCTCTGCTTCTATGACTTTGACACTGTTTTTAGATTCCACATATAAGTGAGACTGATATGTAAAGTCAGTTTAACTCATTATCTCTGTGTGGTTTTAGACAGGAGGCCTGAGAACTTACTGAAGTATCTTTGGAAATAGTACAATATATGTCAACTCTGGTTCTATATTCTGGGAGAATATCTGAGCAAGAGAATAGTAATCCTTGAAAGTAATTGAGGACCCTAAAAGTTTTTAGAGGGAAATTTTAAAAAATATTTATGTTATAAATGCTACTGTGATCTAAAATTGATTCAGATTTGTACTTAAAAATAAATAATGATAGGGATGTCTAGTTTCAAAATGTAAGCTTGGAGGCGAGTTGTATTTCCTTTCCCTCCATACAGAAAATGAAAACCAAATATACACCACCAAGATTAGCACCAGTAATATCCTAGAACTAAAATATGACAATGAGACAGATCCTGGGGCCACAGAGAAGTGAAAAACTGAGGAGATGGTAAGAGAATTAGACTTCCACATCCACAACATGTCTTCCCTCATTCTGCCTGGCACAAAGTATCTGGAAAATTTCCCTTAGCTTATGGTTTCTACACTGAAAAAAGTGAGCTCAAAGTGGACAACCAGCTTCCCCACCATCTTGGATTCCCTGGCAGGAGATCTGTTCCAGCCATAACCCTTGAAAAGCATTGTGAGGGCTGGAAGGGAAAGATATGCCCAAGGACATGCAGAGACAAAGGAGGGAGGCAGGACTACTGTTCCCAGCCCTGGAAACTCTGCTCTGTAACTTAGCCAAAGGAGATGCCAAATCAAAGTGGCTTTTCAGCAGCATCACACCATACGAGGTACATTCCACAGGTCTCCTGGGCATGAATCCCTAGCCAGGCTTCCCACAATAACAAGATATCTCCTTTGAGACCTCCCCCATTCAGGAGAGGCAGAATTCTCATCATTTACTAGAGTTAAGTTGAACCCAGGCTTAAGGCACCATCTAGAGCCAAAAGGAGGTGAGCGACCTAGTGGTAAAGAATCTCTAAGCAATTACATCCAATTAAAACCAAAAGAAGTCAGAGAGAGAAGGCTGGAACAAATAACTAATTCTTCAATGCAAAGACATAGACATATATCCACAAGAAACAACAGGAATCCATGACCTCTGCAAACAGAAAAAACAAGGAAGCAGCAACTGATTAACAAGAGTGTGATATGTGAGATCTCTGACCAAAAATTCAAAATAGCATTTTTAAGGAAACTCAGCGTTCTCCAAGATAACACAGAAAAGCAATTCAGATATTTATCGGAAATATGTAACAAAGAGACTGAAATTTTAAAAATCAAACAGACATTTTGGAACTAATAAACATTTGCTGAACTAGAAAATTCATTAGAGGCTCTCAACAGCAGAATGAGTCAAGCAGAGGAATAAATTAGTAAACTCAAAGACAGATGCTTAAAAATACACAGTCAGAGGAGAAAAGAAAAGAAAGGAAAGGAACAAAGACCATCTACAAGATGTAGAAAATTACTGCAAAAGACCAAATGTGATAATTATTGATGTTCAAGAGACAGTTGAGAAAGAGCAAAAGATAGAAAGTTTATTTAAAGAATAGACAAATTTTCAAAACTTGAGAAAGATGAAAAATATCTAGGTACAAGAAGATCAGAGAACCCCAAACAGATTTGATGCAAATAAGACTACCCCAAGTTGTATAATGATCAAACTCTCAAAAGTCAAGGACAAAAAAAGAATCTTAGGAGCAGCAAGAAAAAAGAAGCAAATAACATACAAAGAAGCTCTAATTCATCTGGCAACAAACTTCTCAGTGGAAACCATACAAGCCAGCAGGGAGTGTAACAACATTTTCATACTGCTGAAAGAAAAAAAATTCCTGCCATACAAGAATACCCTATCCAGCAAAGTTATCCTTCAAATACGAAGGAGAGATCATCTTTCCCAGACAAATCAACACTGAGAAAATACATCACCACCAGACCTGTCTTACAAGAGTTTGAAGGTATAAAACTCATGAGTAAAGTTAAATATACAGACAAATCCAGAACATTCTAATACTGTAATTGTGGTTTGTAATTGACTCATAACTCTAATGCAAAGACAAAAAGATAAATCTATCAAAAATAATAACAGCTACAACAACCTGTTAAGTGGTAGTAATATAAAAATATGTAAATGACACTATTGAAAGTCAAAATATAAGAGGAATAGAATTAATGTGGTGAATTTAAAGTTTTTTCTTTGTTTTTGTTAATTTCTTTGTGATCTGATGTAAATTGTCATTTCTTTAAAATAACATTTATATGGTATTTTTGTAAGCCTCATGGTAATCACAGTGCAAAAACCTATAATAGATTCACTAAAAATAAAAAGCAATTAATTAAAACATACAACCAGAGAAAAACACTTAACTGCAATTAAAGACAGTAAAAAAAAGGAAGAGTTACAGAATTACCAGAAAACAAATAACAGAATGGCAGTAGGTAAGTCATAACTTATCAATAATAACACTGAATGTAAATGGACTTAGTTCGCCAATAGAAAGACATAGAGTGGCTGAATGGATAAAGAAATAAGACCCAACTACATGTTGCCTACATGAAACCTACTTCACCTATAAAGACACATGTAGACTGAAAGTGAAAGTGTGGTAAAAGATATTCCATGCAACTAGAAATCAAAATAGAGCAGAAGTAACTATACTTATATCAGAGGAAATAGACTATAAGTCAAATACTGTAAGAAAGATAAAAAGATCACTATATAATAATAAAGAGGTCAATTCAGCAAGCTATTACATTATAAATATTTATATACCCAACACCAATGCTTCCAAGTATATCAAACAAACATTTAATAGATCTAATGGGAAAGATAGACTGTAATGTAATAATAGGAAGGAATTTTAACACCCTACTCTCAGTAATAAACAGATCATATAGACAGAAAATCAACAAAGAAAGATCAAACTGCACACTAGACCTAATATATACTGAAGTTAAACTACAAACTTGCCCCAATTGACATTTACAAAACGTTTTACCCACATTCCTTTCATCAGCACATGGAACATTCTCAAGGTTAGACCATGTCTTATGCCATAACACGTGTCTGAACAACTTCAAAAAAGTAAAAATCACATCAGTTATCTTTTCTGACCACAATGAAATAGTACTGGAAATCAGTATATGAAAGGATCCTCAGAAAAAACACAAAAACATGGAAATTGAACAATATGTTTCTGAATAACCAATGGATCGATGAAGAAACTATGAATAACTACAAAAATAAAATTAAACAATTTCTTGAAAAAAATGAAAATAGAAATAGAACATGCCAAAATCTATGGGATACAGCAAAAGCAGTACTAAGAGGGAAGTATATAGCAATAAACGCTTATATCAAAAAAGTAGAAAGACTTCAAATGCACCTGAAAGAACTAGAAAAGCAAGAACAAACCAAGCTCAGAATTAGTAAAAGGAGAGAAATAATACAGATCAGAGCAGAAATAAGTAAAATTGATACCAAAAAGAAGATACATGATCAATGAAATGAAAAGTTTGTTTTTTAGAAAAGATAAATAAAATTGGCAAACATTTAAGCTGGACTAACTTAGAAAAAAAGAAGATCAAATAAATAATTTCAAAAATGAAAAAGGAAACATAACCACTGAGACTACAGGAATGTAAAGAATCATTAGAGACTATTATGAACACTTACATGTCAATAAATTTTAAACTTAGAAGAAATGGGTAAATTCCTGGAAACACACAACCTACCAAGATTGAACAGTAAAGAAATAGAAAACTTCAACAAACAATAAGGAGTAACAATATCAAAGCTACAGTAAAAATAAGTCTTCCATTCTAAAGAAAAGTCTGAGACCTGATGACTTCACTGCTAAATTTTACAACACATATAAAAATGAACTAATGCCAGTTCTACTCAAATTCTTACAAAATACTGAAGAAGAGGGAATACTTCCAAACTCATTCTATGAGGCCAGCATTACCCTGACACCAAAACCAGACAAGGACACACACACACATATAATAAAACTACAGGCCAATATCACTGATGAACATAGATGCAAAAATTCTCAACAAAAAACTAGCAAACCAAATTTTACAACATATTAAAAGGAACATTCACTACAATCAAGAGGGATTCATTCCAGACATGCAAGGATGGTTCAACATACACAAACAAATGAACATAGTATACCATATTAACAGAACCAAGAACAAAAACAATATGATTATTTCAATTGATGCCAAAAAAGCATTTGATAAAATTCACCAACAATTTATGATAAAAATCTTCATCAAATTGAGTATGGAAGAAACATATCTCAAAATAATAAAGGCAATATTTGACAAAACCACAGCTAATATTACACTGAATGGGGAAAAATTGGAAAGTCTTTCCTCTAAAGACTGGAACGAGACAAAGATGCCCACTTTCACCAATTTTATTCAACATAATACTGGAAGTCTTGACCAGAGTAATTAGGCAAGAGAAAGAAACAAAGGGCATCCATATTGCAAAGAAATATGTCAACTTAGCCTTGTTTGCAGACCACAGGATCTTATGCTTAAAAAAACCTAAAGATTCCACACAAAAAAAACTATTAAAACTGTTAAACAAACTTAGTAAAGTTGCAGTATATAAAATCAACATGCAAAAACCAGTAGCATTTATATATGCCAATAGCGAAAAACCTGAAAGAGAAATCAAACAAGCAATCCTATTGCAATAGCTACAAAGAATATAAATACCTAGAAATCCATTGAACCAAAGTCAAAGATCTATATAAGGAAAACTAATTATAAAACAATGATGAAAGAAATTGAAGGGGACACAAAAATTGAAAAGATTTTCCATGCTCATGGGTTAAAAGAATTATTATTGTTAAAATGCAAATACTACACGAAACAATTTCCAGATTCAATGAAATCTCTATTATAATAGCAATGACATTCTTCACAGAAATGGACAAAAAATGTAATATTTACATGGAACAACAAAAGACCCTGCATAGCCAAAGGAATAAGAAGCAAAAATAACAAAGCTGGAGGCATCACCGTACCTGACAACAAAATATAATACAAACCTGTAGTAACCAAATAAGCATGGCACTGGCATAAAAACTGACACATAAACCAATCAAACAGAAAAAAGAAACTAGATATAAATCTATATATTTATAACCAACTCATCTTTGACAAAAGCAACGAGAACATGCAATAGGGAAAGGGCAGTTTCTTTATATTTATAACCAACTCATCTTTGACAAAGGCAACAAGAACATACAATAGGGAAAGGACAGTTTCTTTCAATAAATGGTGCCAGGAAAACTGCATAACCATGTTGCAGAAGAATAAAACTAGATGCCTATCTCTCACCATACACAAAAATCCAATCAAAATGTATTAAAAGATTTAAATCTCAGACTGGAAACTATGGATGTACTAGAAAAATATAATTGGGGAAATATTCTAAGACATTGGTCTGGGCAAAGATTTTTGTGTAAGACATCAAAAGCAGAGATTACCAAAGTAAAAATAGAGAAATGGGATTGTATTAAGCTAAAAAGCTTCTACCCAGCAAAGGAAATGATCAACAAAGCGAACTCACAGAATGGGAAAAAAATATTTGCAAACTATCCATCTGACAAGGGATTAATAACCAAAATATCCAAGGAATTCAAACAACTCAATAGCAAAAAATAAATAACTCAATTAAAAAATGGGCAAATGATCTGAATAGACATTTATCAAAAGAAGATATACAAATGATCAACAGGTATATGAAAAAATGTTTATTAGAGAAATGCGGATCAAAATCACAATGAGATATCAGCTCACTCCATCCTAAAAGACAGAAAACAATGAATGCTGGAGAAGATAGAAAGATAAATTCTTGTACACTGTTAGTAGGAATGTATATTAGTACAACCACCCTGGAGAACAGCATGGAGGTTCCTCATGAAACTAAAACTAGAACTACCATATGATCCAGCAGTTCTGCTAGTGGGTACATATCCAAAAGAAAGGAAATCAATGTATCAAAGAGATATCTGTACTTCCATGTTTATTGCAACACTACTCACAATGGCCACAATAGGAAATCAATCTAAATGCCTATCAATGAATAAATGTATAAAGAAAACGTGGTATACATACACAATGAAATATAATTCAATCATAATGAAAAATGAAATCTTTTCATTTGAAGCAACATGGATGGGACTGCGGGTTGTTATATTTACTGAAATAAGCCAAGCACAGAAAGACAAATATTGCGTGTTTTCACTCATATGTGGGAGCTAAAAAAAAGAAATTGATTTCATGAAGGTAGAAAGTTAGTTTGTGGTTACCAAAGGCTGACAAGGATAGGGTACAGGGGGAGATGAAGAGAGGCTTAGTAACGGTAATGAATATAAGGTTTGAAAGAGGAAATAAGACCTAATGTTTGTGAAATCACCAGGGTGACTATAGTTTACAGCTATCTATTGTACATTTTGAAATAGCTAGAAGAGTATAATTTGCATGTTTCTAGCATAAGGAAAAGACAAATATTTAAGATGATGGATGTCCCAAGTACACTGATTTGATCTTTACAAATTATATGAGTGGATTAAATTATCACATGTACCCCGGAACTATGTACATCTATTATGCATCAATAAAAATTGTTTTAAAATAATAAATTACAAAAAGAATACAGATTCTATGTTAATAAGATCATTCTGTAGTTAGTTTGAAGTGTCCGTATATATTCAGTAGAACTGAATTACCTGGGAGAATAAATTTGGTTTCTTCAGTTTTTATTCTGTTGTTGGTGGAATGGTTTCTGCAACAAGAACCAGATATCCTGCACTAAACAAAATTAATTTGCTTGTAAAGAATTTGATTTTAAATATTTCAGCCTCTTGTCTAAATAATCTTGTTCTTTGTAAATTCATTATACAGAAGATTTTTTTGTTTTACAGGTGTTTGACATTTCACTTACATATTTTCTAATTGTTAATTAACTAGCAGATTATGAATATTCATGTGATTACATTATTGCTAATATGATAATGATAATATTAAAGTACCTATTTAATACCTATTAATTGAACATTATGAATAGTTATTAGATTATTAATTACAGCCAGGTCCAGTGTGGCTGATGCCTGTAATCCAGCATTTTTGGGAAGCCCTGGCAGAAGGATTTGTTGAGACCAGGAGTTTGAGACCAGGCTGAGCAAAACAGCAAGATTCCATCTCTGCAGAAAATTTAAAATTAGCCAGGCATGGTGGCACTTGCCTGTAGTCCCAGCTACCTGGGAGACTGAGAAAGGAGGATTACCTGAGCCCAGGATTTCAAGGCTGCAGTGAACCATGATTGTGCCACTGCATTCCAGCCTGGGTGGCAGCACAAGATCCTGCCTCTAACCAAGCAAACAAATGAAGAAACATCTAGATATTGTTATCCGGGCTCAAAGAGGTTAAGAATTTGTCCAATGACACACCACTAAGAAATGACAGAGCTGGATTCTGACATTATACCATGCTCTCCACCCCCACAAGACAGTTATCAGAAATCTGTGTAATAAAATATATGCTAACAAAAAAATGAACATAAAAATAACTTAAATTAATTTAGCATTTTAATATTTAAAGTAACATTTATAACATATAGTTTAACATATATTTCCATTTTTAATGTGACTGGATCATATATTTTTGGATGAATCACCTAATTTATGGGAAATCTCTTGGTGTCAGTAGCACATAGAATTACATCACACTTATGAAAGATAAAAATAATGCAGTTTAAGATGTATTTTTCACGTTAAAAGTAAAGTAATGTGTCAAAATGAAATCATTCACTAATTATAAGTCAAAAAAGTACCTGTAACTTTCCTAATGTCACTCTGTAACTTTTATTGCATTATAAAGACAAGTACAGTAAGAGATATGTTTTATTGGAATTTCCATCATTTTATTGGAATTTTCATTGTTAAAGCAATTTGGGGTTTTTGCTACATCTTATGTTTATATATGACATCATGGTCATGAAATTACATCAGTCATGTGAATAGTAAAGAAATAAAAACTTTCTACTACCTTGTGGAAGGTGACAGTAAAACTTTGGATTGACCTTGGAAATGAGGATAGCATAAGTAAACAGTGTGAGGATGATGAACCAATAGTGGAATGAGAAAAAGGGGAACTGGATGATCTACTTCAGTATTAATCTCCCAAAGGAATTCTTTTTTTCTATCTAAACTGGTAAGCTTGCACCTGATGTTTTTCAAGGTCTCTTATAGCTCTAAGACTGTAGTCCTAAACATAGCAGCAGTGGCTGTTTGACCTGGTGTGATCCCTGCGATCTGGAAGCCATGGGAAAATGGAGATGAGGAAGGTAATCACTGCAGTCGCTCTTACATTTTTAAAAATAGAAAATGCCATGTCCTTAAAGTTTTTTACACACAGATACATCAGAAAATGAATTTAGACTTTTATCTACATTAACAAGTGTCTTCTAAATGAAAATGTTATTTTCCTATGAATATGAATGTTGTTTACATATGTAAATTTTTGATTGAAAAACAAAATTTGTCAAATATGTTTTGAATATTTATTTGGCTTCAACTATTGCTGCTTTAACAAGTACTTGTTTTAGTATTAAAGAGATATGAATGCCTTTGGGAACAGGTCTGCACATTGCTACTAAAAAGAAAATATTTTAAACATATCGTGCTTAATATTATCAATTAGATTATGATATTAATATGTTCAAAGACATACATAAATAGAATAATTCTTTCTATTAATATGTTCATAGACATACATAAGTAGAATAATTCTTTTTGGCAAAATAGCTTTCATTTTTTATATAGACACTTAGAATTTTATATGATGTTGGCTGGGTGCGGTGGCTCAAGCCTGTAATCCCAGCACTTTGGGAGGCTGAGGCAGGCAGATCACAAGGTCAAGAGATCAAGACCATCCTGGCCAACATGGTGAACCCTGTCTCTACTAAAAATATAAAAATTAGCTGGGCGTGGTGGCGTGCCTGTAGTCCCACCTACTCAGGAGACTGAGGCAGAATAACGGCTTGAACCTGGGAGGCGGAAGTTGCAGTGAGCTGAGATTGTGCCACTGCACTCCAGTCTGGCAACAGAGCAAGACTCTGTCTCAAAATAAACAAATAAACAAACAAACAAATACATACATACATGAATAAATAAAAGAATTTTACATGATATTTTAGTTCCAAGATTTCTATCCAAAGCTTGTTGATATAAAAGTTGTGTCATATTTAGTATTCTAGTAACCCTAGAGAAATAGTTTAGCTTAAGATTGTATTTAAAGTTTTTTAACCTTGAAGTTGAAATGGTAATTGTACATATTCGAAGCAAAGTTAAACCCACTTAAAATACATATTAATATTGATTTATTGAGGAAAATTTTAACCCAACATTTAAGTAATCTATCAAAGATAAATAAAATTAAAAAATAGGAAATAATAATGGCTGACAATGTCCAAATGTAGCAATAAAACTACCTTTACCAATGGTGTTACCATTATCAGACAAACAAAACATTTAAAGCACTGGTCTCTTGTAAAAATTTGTAACCTTAAGAAATTAGCAACTTCTGAAGACACTTTGGAAATATTCTGAATACTCATTGGATGATAAGCATGCTCAAGTTTATTTGAATGGACTCATTCAAATGCCTAGATCCTGCATGATATAATAATGAAGAACCATCTTATTCCTTCTCGAAAAAAAAAAGTATTTATTGTGCTGTGGTACAGGAGCAGGACAGGAGATTCAAGAGACAATATGGTGAGGCCAATTAAGTCAGAAACTTTATTTATTTTAGAAACTCACTACATTAAAAGTCTTAAACCAAACATCCCCTATTGGGATTGTTTTTTTTTTCCCAATACCCCCCGCAGGTGTGTGCTTATTTATGATCAAAGCACTGGCTTTTAGCATCCTCCCCTCTGCTGTGTCATCACTGATCTATGATAGAGTGAGAAGATAACATTGGTTTATATTGAACACACAGTAAGTTGAATGTTCAAGAATTTCATTAAGTATATTATTAGGAATTAACTAGTGCATCTTGTGCTCTACTTTTGTTACCTTTTTATGACACACTTGACCTTCACTGAAAACATGGAAATATGATATACCTATCGTTAGATGAATTTACATGAGGTGTAGAATTGTAAAAGGGGCTTGATTTTAATTTAAACACTTTCTTTCTACATTGCAAAATCTTAGATATTTGTAAACTAGTTATCATTATGAAATATAGTACTTAAGGGGAGTGTGGATATATTTTGCATGTTTCTATGACTCATAGGAACCAAAATATTATATCACAGTATTTAAATGTGCCTTTTAAAAATAATTTATTAGATTCATCTGGCACCTCTCTGAAATAGGTCAACTTTATTATTCTCACTTACAGCTGAGGAAACCAAGGCATAAAAGGTTAAAGGAGCCTGAGGTATGACTGCAAATTGGAATCAGTAAGACCAAAATGCCAAATTATAACCATTGCAATTTCTGTTTATTAATTCAGGCAAGAAGTGTTGTAAGACAGATGTAAACCAAGAAGTGAGCAAAAAATGTTCAAAAGCATAGGTTGAATCACTTTTTCTGTAATTAGTTACTTGCCATTTTCTGGCCACAGCCAAGTGAGAAGGAAATGGTCACAGCCTCAGCCCTAGAGAATATATTCATTTTCATTTATAAACATGTTATGCAGACATCTGATTTTAAAAGTTGATCAGAGATTTCACCACAAGGAAAAAAAAATCAGTGTGTAAATTAATTGCATTTCGTAAAATAAGATAAAAATAATATAAATAGAATGTTAATATTGGGATATTCTTTCCTCAGTTTTGCTGTAGATAACATTGTGAGAGCTGTCAGATAAAGTGAGTATGAGATAAATCCACATATCCTTCATTTCTAAAAGTTCTATCTGGTTTTCTTTCCAAACTGTAGGTGATGCTTAATAGTCACTCCTTATTTTTAAAAAAAATCCACTTTTATTTTCTTCAAATCCATTAATCCAGCTTATGTTACATTCAGCATTTTATAATTGCACTATCTGAAATCTTTGTGTATCTAGTTCTGTTGACTGTTATTTCTGTTGTCTCTTTCTTATAGCGGTTTTTAACTCTTGAATGTTTTACTACTATTTTTTTTCTATTGGAGTTTAAATCCATTGGAACACTTCATAGGAAGACTGGGTGGAAGTATTATTTGTCCAGAAAGGAGTTGCACTTGCCACTGGCAGTCGTCTGCAAAAACTGGAGGCCTCAGTCCACATTATATAAATTTATCTGTAAAGTTCTTTACGTATTCAAGAAGCATAATTTCTGTTCCTACTAGAGACACTATGTATGGTATAGCTTAGTTTCAAAAGTTTTTAGAGAGGCTGGTATTTTATTTTCCCCCTCAATTTAGAGCCAAGGCAAGCTAGAATCTTAGTTATCTGCACTGATAGGTAATCTTTGTTTTCCTTTTAATTCATTTAATACAAAATTCCTCCTCCTTAACTCCCAGATTCATGCAGAATGGTCTCCATGGTGACTTCACATCAGAATCAAGTCTTGCTCACCTCCATTGTCTCCTTGGCCCCAGATTTTTCTCACTCTTTTGGAGACCAGTGTATTCATTTGAAAGGGCTATAGGTTATTCGAGATCATAAATTAAACTATTTTCTTAAAATCATATATTTAATTAGAACAGAGATAAAATTCAAACCTAGAACAGAGTAACCAGAGTGCTCAAATATTTCAAATCTGAGTTTGAATTTTATCTCTGCTGTTTTTTCAATAGATGGCCTTCAGCAAAGCATTTAATGTCTGCAGTCTCAGTGTGCTCCTCTATGTTTATTAAATATTAAATGTCATTTGTATAATATATTTAATAATATTTTAAAAGTTGCATAATTTATGTGATAGTAATTATCATATTGATAATTTATGTAATAATTTAAATGTAAATAATATTATTAAAATATTAACTCCAGGTTATAGAAAGCATTTAGCAAAATAAAATATATGAAAATGCCTAGCCCAGTGCATAGAAAATAATCAGAACAAAAACAGAAGTTAATATTAGAGAAAAATAGCAAGTATTACACATATAGCACAAATTTTGGTTATAGAAAACTAGGAATGTTTTACTAGTATCTAGTAAACTTTATAATAGTAATAGAGCTTTAAATATTAAAAACCAACTGACAGTCAAGAACATTAAATTTTCTTTCTCAGTCTACTTCTGTTTCTTTAATAAGACAGAATCAAAAGGATTTTGAACTTTGAAGTGCATTTCTAATTCAAAAGCATCTAAAAGATTTTCTGACAATTGTTAAAACATGAAAATGTAACGAGGCCTCAGTATATCTTCTGCAAAACATTCCTCTACATATCCATTTTATTCAACCCGAAGGTTTGGAAGGCTTTATTTTGCATATTCTACTGCAAGTCTTTTTGACTTTTAAGTCCACATTCTCTTAAGCGAATTATATGAGCTCTGGGATAAATTTGCTGTTAAGTCATCCTTTGGTCTATCTAGTCCTGATCCATGTGCCTCAATTTTATCTTATTTCCTTTCATTCTATTCTTACTGGAGATCAAGAGCGAATGACACCTGGTTTCCACTCCAAAAAGAGAAAAAAGGGAGAGAATACTTCATAGATGTAAATACTGTTATTAAGTCACACATTCATTTTTCTTTACTGCTAAAACTTTCCAATTCTTCTACCTTTTATCAAATGGGCTATTTCCCAGTTCTTTCATTTTTTTTAGTGCTTTTGTATTTTCTCTAAGTTTTTTATACATCTCTGAAGTAAAATGCTACTTAAATTGCTTAATAAAAATTTAAGTAATAGCAGCGCACCAGCATGGCACATGTATACATATGTAACTAACCTGCACAATGTGCACATGTACCCTAAAACTTAAAGTATAATAAAAAATAAAAAATAAAAAATAAAAAAAAACAGAAAAAAACCAAAAAAATAAAAAATAAAAAATAAAATTTAAGTAATTGTATTAAGAAATGGGTCTAATGTTGTATAATGTACTAACAGAGCGCTTTTAAAATAAGAGAGAGTTTTAGAGTGTAGCAAGACCAATATATTATCTACATCTAATTTTATTATATGCTGTTATATTCTTGGGTATTTAATATTTTACTCATATAGAGAGTAAAACTAAAAAAATCTGTATTCAAAATTATAAAAACAAGGTTAAGCTGGGAAAATATTCTTAAAGAACAGAAATACCCTTGAGGAGGTCAAATGGCTTAAAGCTGGGATGTTGAAAATACAGATAGTAACTCTAAATTTGCCATTCAAGTTGAATAGAAAGCATTTCTTATGAAAATACATAAAAATGTATTTGGCTTTTCACAGGCGAGGTACAATACATATTCAGGAGTTGTCATTTTATTTTACTTTTTAACTGTGCTGCAACAGAGCCATGTGACTAAGTTCACATGATCCACTGTGGATCATGATTAGCAAAGGCAAGCCCTGGCTATGTCACCTTTAGACAACGCAACGTAGAGATGGAGTCTGGAGCTGCCAACTCAAGCAAGATGGAAGTTATGCATTCAGGATGGCAAAGTGTGAAACTGAGAGAGCCTGGTTCCCCAACACCCTGAAAGGATCGTGTCAGTCATAAACTACTTACTTTGGGATGATCACATGGAAAAGGGGTACATCTCCATTTCCTTTAAGCCACTATGGGATCTTCATTGAGCAGTGAAATAGCCCTCTGAACAAATACACGGTGTAACAAAGTTACAAAACTACCTTTGTCTTTACATGTAAAAATATTTACTTTTAATCTTATTTTTGCTTTAAGAGTGACTTTGAACGGAGCTAGAATTAGTCAAGAAAGAACTAATAAGGACTAATTGCTTTGTGAAACGGGCTACAAGGTTTTACGCTACACTTCAAATCTTGACTAATTTGAATAAAAGCATACAGAATTACTAAGTTTATTTTGTGCCTTGTAAACTAGGCAGACAGTGTTCCAAAGATGAAACATATTGAAAAAAGATTTATTTAAAACTTCCACAAAATAAAGTGAAAATGGAAAACAATTTCCAACAGCTTTAAAAAATAACAATCTGGGGGCCGGGCGTGGTGACTTGTACATGTAATGCCAGCATTTTGGGAGGCCGAGGCGGGCGGATCACAAGGTCAAGAGTTTGAGACCAGCCTGGCCAACATAGTGAAACCCCATCTCTACTAAAAACACACACACACAAAAACAGTAGCTGGGCATGGTGGTGGGCACCTGTAATGCCAGCTACTTGTGAGGCTGAGGCAGGAGAATCACTTGAACCCAGGAGGTGGAGGTTGCAGTTGAGCCGAGATCGCGCCACTGCATTCCAGCCTGGGGGACAGAGCAAGACTGTCTCAAAATAAATAAATAAATAAATAACGATCTGAAATCTTGATGCAGCCTTTTTGTGAATAAACAGTCATAACTGCTTTACTAAAGAGGCAAAGAGATGCTGTCAATTTGCTCTTCAAATGCACTTTTTGTTTATTTTATAATAAATGTGCTGCATCCTATTATGCCTTCATAACATTAAAAATTACTGAAAATCATTTATTCCAAGAAAATTGAAGGCCCTGAAACCACCTGTGATTATAGGTATTTATTTTATTGTGATTTTTCACTAGCTCTTTTTCAGTAATTTTCATGCCAAAGACAATTAACAGGATGTAGGCATTAATAGAGGCCATTATTACCAAACAAGTAATAATTAGACCACCAAAAAGAATGAAGTGATACAGACAGGTTCTAGCCAACAAGCTGGCTGGCATAGCCAGATGAATGCAATCTGAGTCTACTTGGCTCAGCTGCAATCGTTCCTTACTCTGCTGAATCTCTCCTCTCCCCATTCTTTCCTTCTTCCCCTCAAACCTCCCCCCTCTGCACCCCCCCCCACACACATTCTCACACACATTAACCAAGTTTCAACTGTGTGCTAGCCTCAAGTTAAGAAGTACGCGTGTAAAGTAAATAATCAGCCCTACTTGCAAAGATGTAAGATGTAATGATGGTAAAATAATAAATTAGTGTATAATGAGTAGTGAGAACAACCAGAGGTCACTTTCTTCACCATCTTGGTTTTGGTGGATTTTGGTCAGCTTCTTTTACTGCATCCTTTTATCAGCAAGGTCTTTGTGACCCATATCTTGTGCTGACCTCCTACCCCATCCTGTGACTAAGAATGCCTAACCTCCTGGGAATGCAGCCCAGTAGGTCTCAGCCTTATTTTACCCAGCCCCTATTCAAGATGGAGTCACCCTGGTTGAAGCACCTCTGATATACTCCCATATTTTATGTGCGGTAACTAAGACACACAGAGGTAAAGGTAGATTGTCCAGTATCAAGCAGGTAGTCAGTGGAGAAGCCAGGATTTGAACTGAGTCAGGCTGGCCCGAAGCTTCCTCTATTAACCACTACTGTGTCCCACCAACCATGAACCTTCACTTAGATCATGGACAGAACCTACTGCTCGTTTATTGTTTATTGTTTTCTTAGGATGTTGACCCTGAGTGCTGATGTTACACAACTGCAAATTGAGTGCTATAGTAAAACGAAACAAAAACACACACAGCTTTAAATGTTAATAAAGTAGCTAAGCAGTATTGCATATTTTTCTATAGATTATTTTGTTGCTATAAAAAATGCAAAAGCAAAGCCTAGATATGCCTTATATTGCATTAAACATCTGATACACAAGTTGTTACAACTCTGAACACTATAATTTGATATTTTTTTCTCTTCCTCATCTATCATGGATGACCAGTGTGATTCAAGCTCAGCAAGAGTAGGTTAAGCCAAATATAAAAGCACCTGGCACCCTTGAGATTCATTCCCAATCTCATGTGTAGAGACCTGCATTTTTCTGCCGATGGCTGTGCCTGCATTTCTCCGTGTGCCTAGGATCAGACCTAGTCAGTGGATCTTCTCAGTTCATGTCCATTGCTTCATTTCACAGTTCTCTGTTATTTCTTCTTTCCTCACATGCTATCTTTTCTAATTCCTAAGGAGCCTCCAGAAAATGAGAAGTTAATCAATGAAATTTTAGAAGATATATCTGCGGCTTCATTTCCATCCCTTTTTAAATGGTGGATTCAGTAGTTAAAAAACTCCAACTATAGAACATGTAGGAATATGGGATATTATGTAACACACATCTCTTTCCATGCATATTTGAGCTTTCAAGATATTTTTTAAAAGTACAATATCAAGATTGGATGCCAATGTAAACTATGGACTCTGAGTGATAATGATGTGTTAATGTGGGTTCATTAATTAACAAAGGGGCCACTCCAGTGGGGATTATTGATCATGGAGCAGGCTGTGCATGTGTGGGGGAAGCAGATATATGAGAAATCTCTGTATCTTCCTCTCAGTTTTGTTGTGTGCCTGAAACTATTTTTTAAAATAAAAGTCTATTTAAAAAAAAAAGATGTAAAGGAAATACTTGGGGATTGTATAGAGAACAAAAATAACCAGCTTTTTTTCTATGCTCACACTCAACACAGAACCCTTCTGTGACCAGATGTATGGGGGGGGCGGTGCACACTGACCAATTATCTGACACCAGCCGGGTGTCAGATAATTAACTGAGTCTGATACTATCTATCTAGAGATAGTGTCAGATTCCACAGATGAAGGGCTCACTCCCACAAGACTGTCCCCATTTCAGGTGCCCGGGGCCAGTAGTATGTTCTCAAGCTACCCACAATTTCTGTCCAACCTGGCTACAAACTGGAAGTTCTCACAACCCCTTTCATGTACTCAAACTTGTTAGAATAGCTGACAGAACTCAGGGAAACACACTTTACATATGTTTATCCATTCATAAAAGCATATACTTCAGAAACAGAAAGAAGGAAGAGATACACAAGGCAAGGTATCGGGGAAGGGGTGCAGTTTCCATGCCTTTTCTAAATGTACCACCCTCCATGTGTTCCAAAACCCCAAAGATCTCTGAATCCAGTTTTCTGGGGTTATCATTACATAGGCATGATTGATTAAATCATTGGCCATAAGTGATCAACTCAACCTTCAGAGCCTCTCCCCTCCCTGCAGGTTGTGGAGTAGGGCTGAAAGTTCAAACCCTTTAATCACATAACTAGTTACCTTGGCAACCAGTCACCCAATCCTAAGGGGCTTTCCAAAAGTCATATCACTAACATAACTCAGGTGTGGTTAAAAGAGATTTCTTATTGTATTATCCATTTTCACGCTGCTATGAAGAAATACCCAAGACTGGGTAATTTACACAGAAAAAGAGGTTTAATGGACTCACAGTCCCACATGGCTGGGGAGGCCTTAAAACCATGGTGGAATGTGAAGGAGGAGCAAAGGCACATCTTACATGCTATGCAGGAGAACTGCCCTTTATAAAACCATCAGATCTCGTGAGACTTATTCACTGTTACGAGAACAGCACAGGAAAACCTGCCCCTGTAACTCAATTACCTCCCACTGGGTCCCCTCCATGAAACATGGAGATTATGGGAGCTACAACTGAAGATGAGATTTGGGTGGGGACATAGTCAAACCATATCACTTATGAATAACAAAAGAGCTTTCTTTCACCTTTATTGCTCTTATCACTTAGGAAATTCTAAGGGTTTTAGGAGCTCTGTGCCAGGAACAGATATGAAGACAAAATATATATTTTTTGTTATAAATCACAGTATTACAGGGACCATATATGATGAAGGAAATAAAAACCATAGCAGGGAGCTCATACTACTTATATTGCCCTATTGAGGGGATTTATCAATAAAAGTACTGAAGACTCTTGAATTTTATTAATTACCTAGGCATAAGAAGAAAGGCTTTAGGCTTGTCAATATGGAAAATTAGAATGGATTCATCTCACACACATAATTTCAAAATTCTCTAAAGACTATTCTCCTGAAAGGAGATGTTATAAGGAGTTAACTTTTAGCCTGGGCTCTGGGCAGGAAAAACAAATCCCCTAAGATTTTGGCTGCATGGCTATACCTTTAGAGGAGCTTAGGGTTGAAGTATATCCTGCCTTCATGATTGAAGAAAGCAAAAACCAAAAAAATTAAAATAAAATAAGTTAAAGTGGTACTTATGTTAGGGTCTGTTTGAAGCACTTACAGCAACTGTGGGATGGCTGGCAAAAGCCAGCCAATTCTCTCTGAATATGGCTTCTCACAGAGAGCTCTTCCAAGAATGAACTCACAATTCAAAATTACCAAAAACCAAGTGATATACATCATCATGAACAAAAGTCGGTAAAGGTGGACATTAAAGAAATTTTGATAATGCAATTCAGTTCTAGACCCAGAAAATGCATATTATTATCAAGCACATTAAGAAAACAATGATGCAGAAAAATTTTTAAACATTTGAAAATTTATCCACACATATTTACATAATTCATAGGTTAAATGAAAAATCAAAATGGAAACTTGGAAATATCTAGAACTGAATAATATCAATATATTACCTCGGAAAATATGAGGGTTACTATTAGACTTACATTTAGATGGAAATGCTATTGTTATATTTGTTATGTTACTACTTTACATATAATTTTAGAAAAGAAAGGCTAAAAATTCACTTATTATCCAAAGTGGCAAACTGACAAAGCAAAACAAATAGAATAAATTTTTAAAAAGAAAGGAAATAATGAAATTTAGAGCAGAATGCAAATGTGAATTGAAAAGAACCAACAAAGTCAAAAGGTGATTCCTTATAAAGATTAAGGAAATGGACAAACTTATAATCAAGAAAAACAAAGAAATGGCACAAGTACTTAGTATCAAGAATATTAAGGTTTAAAAAGGTGATACAACTACAGAGAAATCAGAAATTATAAAAACATAAAGATAGTGCAATGATGAACTTGATCAAAATAATTTTTAAAATTTAAATGAAATAAAAGATACCTTAAAATTATAACTTAAGAAAGCTGTCTCAAGAAGAAATGAAAACCCAAGAGAGGCTCATAACCAGATACTGTTAGTTTTAAAACATACACACATATATTGATACAACCTAACAGATCAGATGGTATTAGAGTTACATTCTAACACTTTCAAAAGATAGTGAACTCCAACCTAACAACAACTTTAGTAGAAAATAATGAATAAGCATTGAATAACTTATTTTATAAAGATTAATAACTTTGATATCAAAACTATATAGGATCGTATAAGAAAAAAATCATTAGAGGTCAGTCTCCTTATGAATGAACATATGTCTGAATATTTTTAAATATTAGGAAGCTGACTTCATCAACTAATATGTAAACATAGAAATTCATCAAGACTAATTAATCATTTTTAGCACGGGAACTCAATAATATGTTTACACCAGAAAAACCATTGTTGTAACATGTTATGTTAATATATAAAAGGAAAAGCAACTGTTCTTCTCAAAAACGCTGAAAATTTTTTAGCAAAATTCAAATCCCACTCATGGGATAAAATACTCAGTGAGTTAGAAATGGAAGGATAGGGCCAGGCACGGTGGCTCACGCCTGTAATCCCAGCACTTTGGGAGGCCGAGGAGGGTGGATCACCTGAGGTCAGGAGTTCAAGACCAGCTTGGGCAATGTGGTGAAACCCCGTTTCTACTAAAAATACAAAAATTAGCTGGACACGGTGGCACGTGTCTATAATCCCAGCTACTCAGGAGGCTGAGGCAGGAGAATCACTTAAGCCCTGGAGGCAGAGGTGGCAGTGAGCTGAGATTGTGCCACTGCACTCCAGCCTAGGCGACAGAGTGAGACTCCGTCTCAAAAACAAAACAAAACAAAAAACAAAAAAGGGATAGCAGAAGAAATATCCTTAACCTGATAAGTAGTGTCTATCACACCTCTTCCTTGGTGGTGAAAACTCTTTTAAAACATTCATGATCTCTATAGCTATTCCACATAGTATCAATGGTTTTATCTGAGCAGTAAGATAATTATCCAATATCCATGGCAAGTAATATGATTGAAAAGAAATGTCAGCATAATTTTCAGATAGTATAATTGTCTACACAGAAATCTCAGGAGTATCTTCAGGCATTCCTAATGGTGTAGCATGTTTTTAAACATATATATATATATATATTCACTCAATTTTTCTGCTGCCATTCACTCTCAAAATTCTTAAAAGAATGATTTACACATAATATTTCTATTTCCTAATCTCCTATTCACTTATCAATATATTGTAGTGTAACTTCTGATCTATTCCTTATTAAATTATTAATCTTTATTTTACTTGACTTCTTAGTAGCATTTGACATGATTGACCGTTGCCTCTTTGGAACAGTCTGCTGCTCTGCTATGTGAGGGCACTCTCTTACTCAGTCACACTTCTTTACCAGACTTCTAAATTAGAAGTCTCTCTTTATCTTCCCTCTATATTTTCACTTTAAAGAATGCCAATCCCAACAACATAAATAATGAATCTATATTATACCTCCAGACTTTAGGTCTCGTGTCTTTAGCATGGTTTACGGATAGTAAAATAAATATTAAAAAAATATTTGATTTTCAAAACCCCCAAACAGTTAAAATAAATTTTAGAAATAATTCATTTTACAAATAAAAATAAAGGAACATGTCCAACAAACCATATGCAAGAGGTTTATATTGAAAAGTATAAACCTTTATTAAGATATATTAAAGAAGACCTAAACAAATAAAAAGTTATTGTGTATAAGAACCCTCACTAGTATAAAGATGCCAGATTTACCTCAATTAATTTGTAAGATCCATATAACTTATATCAAAATCTCAGCCTTTCTAGGGGGTCAAAATTGTAAGCCTTTCCTATAGAAAAAGAGCAATGAGGCCACAGCAGTCAAGAATAAGAAGGTGAAAGACCATGCCATGTGAGATATCAAGACTTACAGTGAAAGCATACAATAAACAGGCACGTAGAGTAGGATAGGGAGTCTGAAAGCAAAGCCACATATATATGCAAAAGATGATTTATGACCCCCCATTGCAAGTCAGTGAGAAATGGATGGACTGCTCAACAAATATTGCTATGTCAAGCATTCCTAAGAAATATCAAATCATGTTGTACACAACACAACCACTCATCAGGAAGGGGAATGGATACTAGAGTGGACTATATTTATGTTACAGAATAATATACAGCAGTAAAAGCAACAAATTAGTGCTATATATATAAACATGAACAAATCCCAAAGCCAAAAAAGCAAATATCAGTAGGTCACATGCAGTACCATATATTAATATGAAGTTTGATTTGCAAAACAACACTGTATATATTTAGGAATTCTAAAGAAACTTACATATATAGTAAAAGTATACAGCAAAGTGTCAATAATTGCCATTCACACACACAGACACACACACACACTAGTATCCTCTTGAGATAAAACTGGAAAGAGTGCAAAGGAAATTTCATCTCTATATATTTAATATTAAACTTTGTAAGTGAATTGTTAGAAAAATGAATTTTTAAATTACTTTTAAATTATAGTTGTGGCTCTAAAATATTTTAAAATCTTCAAAAAATTATTTCAAAAGAGTTGCAATATTTTTTTTTCTATGACCAGAAGATTGACTTGTAAGAATTATTTCTTCTCACCTTTGTAATGTCATCATACTCCGTATTTACATTTTTCTTACTGGCTCTTTTCTCCCTCAGAAACAATCAGGGATTGAACCTATCTAACTGTATAAACACATGCACCATGGTCTCGAGGTTGAGAATGTTCTAGAAAGAGAATTGCCCTCTCAATAGCTCTCTCAAACCGATTTCCACCTGTTGGGCAGTAAGGGCCTGCGGCGTGTTATTGAACTAAAGGATTTATGTGGGAAATTTCCAGATTCTAAATGGATGTTGAATCCTATTTCAGTATGTGAGTGTTTTCCACGCATTGATAACTTGGGCAGATGGCTTTCTCAGAGCTGTTGAACACTCAGTTGAAACACATTTTTTTTCCTAACAGGCTACTGAAGCTAGCACAAATTCTAAGAAAGAAAAATAAACCCTGCAAATCAACACAGTCACACCTCAGAGTCACTATAATTAAGAAATAGTTCTTACGATTTGCCCTAATGTGGAACCAGTAGATCATATAACTGCAGGTAAAGGCAATGAAATGTGAGGCAAACTATTTCAATGAGCTACACATTTTCCCTCAAGAACAGAGCGCATTCTATGCCACAGGTGTTTCAGTAATTGCAGTACATTAGGAATATATCATGTTTAACAGGCCTTGTACACACATTTCCACCTGTGTGAGGTGGTGGTCCGATCTCAATACCTCTGTCTGAGTATCAAATATATGTGAGTCTGTGCGGCTTAATAAGGCTCGGCATGCTGAACAAGTCCTATAGCTCTGGTCACCTCCTCCTTCTGCCATTGATTAGTTGCATGATGGAGGTAAATCACTTGACCTTAACATGTCTACATTTCCTCATGTAAAATAGCTCAATATTACTGAAGAGTTTTGCAGACCCCTTATGGGAAGTAAAATTTTAATTCTCCCCCAACAAGATGATAATTAAAAATGTAAATGTACATTCTAGATTGCAAGGAGTAAAAATGCCTGGTTGATTGAGGTTTGGATCAACACCTTGACAAAAGGAAAGTGAATTATCAAAGTACAACGAAGTTTGATTATAATTGTTTTTATCAGTTGAATTCCTATAGAAACCATCAACTTAAGTTTTCCCACTAGAAGTCAAATGCCAGAACATAGCTTGTCACAATATCATATTATAGTGCATTATCTATTTACAAAATATAATGTTTGCTTTATTTAATGATTTAAAATTGAATTACATAAAATAAAGGGGATAGGATTATACGATTAAAAATATAAGCCCAAAGTCACAGCAAAGGAAGAAAAGTACACCAAACATATGCTTTTGTAAAATACATTATATTTAACTTTGAATTTCTTGGCAGCTAAGGCGCAAGGAAATTAGAAGTGGTTATACGATTCTCTCTATCAAACAAAGGGAAGAATAATAGTACTTTACAAGTGAAGCAAATGTATTATCATGGTGTTTGAGGTTTGTCACTTTATTGCGTGCTTACACAAGGAACATGAAAAATAGTTTTTTGTGGAATATTGATTTACAACGTAATTTAAATCCATATTTTGTGGTAGCTTGTAAAACTGGCTCTAATTTCCCACCTCTTCTTAAATTCCTGCTCTTGGCCATGTAAGTTTGAAATCCCCATCTATTCTAACTCTGCCTCAGCCTTGGGATTGCTTGAGCCACAAGACTCAACAAGCTCAATACTGGCAGAGGGTTGAAAAGTGTTGGCACAGTTGGGCTTGCTGTCTCTTGACTCTCTGCCATTGCCATGAAAGCCCACCCAGGATAGCCCGCTATCAGTTGAGAGGTATGAAGAATGCACCAATTTGTCCCAATCTCCTCAAGACAGGCTCCGAGAGATAAGCTACCAGCAAACCCAATCCTGGACCTATGTATTATAAACACAGGCAAGGCCAGTAGGGCTGTCTAGACAACCACCCCAGATGTTTAAGATTACTTTTGTTTGCCACTGGGGTTTTGTGGTGGCTTATTTTGCAGGGAGAACTAACTCATGTACTATATATATACTACATATGTGATGTTTTCTCATCCCATAATCACGAGCATAGGACTTAATTTTAAAGTTCATAAATATAGCTTAAATATGTGTAAACATTCCTTTGTAATCAAAGTGAGCCACCATCAGTAGAGCTTTTGCTTTGAATTTTTTTTTCAGGTTATGATCATGTTTGTGCTCATTTATCCAGACCATTTCAGCTGAGGCTCACCAAACAAAATCCTAGGACTCTAACTAAAACAATTACTTTACCTCCCTACTTCTTCCAATATGCTGACCGATATGGCTTTTTCATTCCATGCTGAGGTTTACTTTAAAGAACTGGGGATAGATCTAGGGCTGTCTCTTGGGTAAGTTAAATTCACACAGGGTCTGTTAAAGAGAGGCAGAAACCGTTTGTACATTCATATGCCACACCGTTCTTCACATGGAGAAGTTGTGGAGGAATTTTGGTCAAAGGCAGAGACCTGGACAGTGTCTGCCATTAACCCCACATCTGTCAGGTCCATTCTCCTGTCTAATAGGTATGGCCAGTGGAATGAATGGTCACCATGCAGAGATAATATAGAGGATTCTATTTGGGGAAGTACATTGAAATAGATTCATCTTCTCACTTATTTTCCTGCCGTGGTACATATAGAAAATTATATGTACTATAGTTAACGGAGTAGATCTGTTGGGATTTGTATGCCACTTGCCCACGGTGTATAGAGACCCCAGGCCACACCTTGCATGCCTTGGGAATGGAGAGAGTCATGCATGGATTCAATGTTAACTGTTTGCCTCATTTTGGTTGAGAACCTCCGGAACAGATGACTCGAACGACCCTCTTGACTTTCATTTAAGTTCTGTGACCAGAGATTTCCTGTGGTTAATGGGGAGGAAGAATGTGGAGAAAAACTCAGGGTACAAGAACTTTTGACTCTTTCAAAAGCAACTGAAAGATTCCTTAGAAAATTGCTTAACATTTTGAATTTCATGTTTTCATCTGAAGAATGAGAGAGCTAGAAAAGCTTAGTTATCTTTAAGTTTCTTCCCTGTATTAAATGTTATATCAGCAGGCATATTAATGCATAAAATTGCTGACTAGTTCTGTACATTTTGGGAATAGAGAGAAGAAAGATCTTTGTATAACAATCTGATATATGATTACAAAATAACCATCTCAACTCATTGGACTTTTATGGTTTCTAGGTCATTGATAATAAGGCTTTGATTAAATGCTAGGTTTCTAGAGGTTAAGAGTGAAAATAAACTAATTTTTAGGAACAAATCAAATGATCATTTCCCAAGTGTAACTTTTCAGAGACCATAATATTTTGATCTTGTCATCATTTGAATTCAGAAATGTAAATGATTGAAATAAAATATTTAGTCAAGATATTTCAATTCAATATTTTAGATTGCATTAGATTTAAAATATGTAAAAATATTAAATAAGCCAGCTCTCACCAAAATCCCTTTAACGAATATATGTTAAGTCATATGATGTTTTTTAAAAGCAGTCACCAAAGAGGGTGGGAAAAACCTAAGACGCGAATTTTAGAAATACAACATTTCTATGACTGTAGTAAATTTTCAGAAGCCAAAAAAGATGTTGAGATTTAAAATATCCAAAACCAATATTTATTACTATGTTATGGGTTTTCCTCTACACTTTAATAAATAATACTAAGCTTTCTTATTAATCATCTAAGACCTAAGACAGAAATAATTATTGAAATATGAAAAAAGAGAAAATACTGATACTAGCCTTTTTTTGATCCAGTATATGGTATAAGAAAAAGAAAGGTCCAGGAAGTTAGTAAAGAGCTATTTCTGAAAACACAGAGACTTAGAAAGAAACAAGGCTCAAAAATAAATAATAAAATTTACGTTCTTTTTGTATTATGGTTTGATTTGCTAAAAGAAGTACAGACTTAAATTGTTATAAGTCTATCTGCCAAAGTCATCCTGAAACAAATTATAAATAGGGTTTTCCTACATAAATTGTGTGCATATGTGCTTTTATGACATGAACATTTTTGTTAGGAACTCAGAATCCCATTCCTTTTTAGTTTCTTAATTGTCTTCAAGTATCTACTTTGACCCTGAACTTTATTTATTTATTTAATTTTTTGAGACAGAGTCTCACTCTGTCACCCAGGCTGGAGTGCAGCGGCAAGATCTCTGCTCACTACAACCTCTGCCTCCTGGGTTCAAGCGATTCTCCTGCCTCAGCCTCCTGAGTAGCTGGGATTACAGGCATGTGTCACCATGCTCGGCTAATTTTTTGTATTTTTAGTAGAGACGGTGTTTCACCATTTTGGCCAAGCTGGTTTTGAACTCCTGACCTCAAGTGATCTGCCCACCTCTGCCTCCCAAAGTGCTAGGATTACAGGCGTCAGCCACTGTGCCCAGCCATTGAACTTTAAATTTAGATTACTACAAGGCTGTGTATGTGCGTGTGCTGGATTTAGGAAATCAGTCACTTTTCTAAAGTTTAGTTCGGAAAACAAGCACTCAGATACTATTTTTATCCATGTACATTGCCAGGTAACACAAGAGTTGTAAGTAGTTATAATAACCCCAGTTCTGGAGAACAGTCAATTCGTTGATTCATTCATTCACTCATTCAGCTATTCTTTTCTTCCTCTAACTTATTCCCAAAGACAGTGTCCTAGTGAATGCAAATGCAAAGGCCAAGAGGTTTGTCACTTTAGGCATTCACTTTAGGCATTTGTCACTAGCCCCAAGGCATTCTCTTCCCTTGGGGCTAGTATTGCTGTCTAGCTACTCACTGCCCACTTTTCCTTTCTCCATTATTTACAGAACCTTGGCTTTATTCTGTTGGAAATACTTACCTTTCCAAATCCCTGCTGTCCAGTGATGATAATGGGACTCAATTCTAGCCAATAAGTTGTACTGGTTACACCTTATTGGCAGAGCTCAACTGGGCACAACTTATGGAAAGCTGCTATTATCTTCCAGCAGAATTGACAGAATCAACAGACACACACTTTTTTTTTTTTTTTTTTTTTTTTTTACCATTACCATATCTCCTTCCTCCTGCCTGGAATGCAGCCGTGATGCCTGGATGTGGAGCAGCTATACGGTGAGAATGAGGACAAGAGCCACAAGTGAAGAATGGTGCATGAGGAAGCTAGCAAGGATCAGGAACTTTGAAAAGCTCTCAAGCAGCTCTGAGCAATTGGCTGACCATATCTGGACTTCTTATAATGTCAGAAACATCACGCTATTACATTCCTTATGTATTCTATTCTTCTCGGGACACTCTTTAGACTTCCTGTGTATATCTCTCTTGTTCTTTTGGTTACGTGACTCTGTTATTTCACAGATTTAAGAGCAACAATGGGGACATTTTCTAATGAATACAATAAGATGGAAAGAAAGAATTGATGTGTGGAAATGTCATAGTGAGACAGTGGTAGGACTGAGAAGAAAAACAAAGTCCTAAAAGTCAGCTATGCTAGAAACTTGGACACACCATTAACTTTAAAAGTGATGTACATAAATATATTGCAAGAAGAAAAAATGGAATAGGATTTCCCAAATTAGAGCAAATTTACATTTTCCTTAATGTTACCATGTGAGACAGCTCTGCTGTCACTATTGTCAACAGGAAAGAGTGGGTTTTTTCTTGATAATTTCTTCCCTCCATAACCCCGTCCTAGTCATAGTGAAAAGGAAGAATAAAAAATAGAAAACAAAATGCACCTTGATACAAAATTCTCAGAAACGACATGAGAACTTCACACATGGCATTTGTTGTGTCTCTAGAGTGGCTGTGTCAAGTTTCCATTGAGTAATTAAATAATTTTACATCTAGAAACCTGCTCCTAATTTGTTTATTGAATATTACAAATCTTAATAGAGTGCTATTACCTATGTCTTTAGAAGGAAAATACGTATTTTGTAAAACTGATATTTTGGACCCAGAGGGTTCTTGGCTCAAGTTCCTTCAAGGAATGCTTGCGCTGTGCACCTTCATATGTTATTGGTTAACATGCTCTAATTTTGTTTTTAAAAAACTGATCTTATTGGTGACCCAAAGGCCTTTTCTTGTTTTTCTAGTAACATAAGGGGAAGGTGAGTAGAAAACGTATGTGAGAGAGGGGATAAATTGCAGGCCTGCACTTCCATCAAACAGACCACTCTCTAGGACTTCCTTTGTCTCGTCTCATCATCTTTCAGAACCTGAGGTTTTTAACTTTCAGGACCTGGGACAAATATTTTTAACTTTAGTTAGTTAGTGATTCAGTGGGGGATTTTTGTTACCTTATTTTAATTTTTTAACCCTCATAAACAAGCTAAAGTCATAATTGTATATGGAGAGTTTAGGGAGAGAGTCCCTTAATAAAGAAAAGAAATTATAAACATGAATAAACAAAGACATTTACAAATTTTATTCATTTTAGTATATATTTACCAACTAGGCCAAAAAAAGTTTGTGTTAAAAAAATGGGTCCAAATATTTATGGTAGGTTTCCCTTAAATTATTTTAATCATTCTTGTTATGGGTTGTATATATGTGTGTGTGGAAACAATTATCATGTTAACACATGATTCATAGCATATATGTTTGCAAATACCCTCAATACTAATATGTTATTTCTTCCGTATGAGGTTTAACATTCCAGGCTAAGAGTTTAAAAATATATAAAAGAAGTAATAGGGAAAACATATGTTCACACACCTTGCTTTGCATGACAATTCATTAAAGAAGAAGAAATATAACCAAATAAGGTCAATCTGGCTGGTGTTAAATATTATTTGCTGTGTAACAATCAACCACAGGAGAAAAATATTTGAATATTTAGACCGGCAGTTTTAATCCTGCAAGATAGATATGTTGTTAGAAAAACACCTGTTGCTAATGTTTCCAATTAATGTCACTTTACAGTAGATCTTTATGAGTCCAAACATAACACCTTTCTCTTGCCTTATGCTTATTTAATACCACAAAACCAAAGATAGGCAATGTTAACCTTGATTTACAAGTTCTTCTCTAATGCTTGAAATGGACATTTTCTGATTCTTTTCTTTCCTTTTTTTCTATCGCTTCCCTTTCTTTCTCTTCTCTTCCTCTCTCTACTTTCTCTTTCTTACCTCCCTCCTCCTTTCATCTCCTTCCTTCCCTCTCTCAGTCTCTTTCTCCTTCTCTTCCTTTTCTTTTTTAAAATTATTTTAAATAAATCAGCCAGGTCAACTTAAAATCTCTCAATGCCGATTTTGAGGATAAAATAATGCAGTGTCACTTATTACCTCATAAAAAGTAAACCACATTTCAATTTTTGTATCAAAGAGAGGCTGTATTTTGCTTTTATATACATATATTATGTATATATACATATATACATATATGTATATGTACGTATATGTATATACATATATGTATATATACATATATTATGTATATACATATATGTATATACATATATGTATATATACATATATACATATATTATGTATATATATGTATATACATATATGTATATATACATATATGCATATATTATGTATATATATGTATATACATATATGTATATATACATATATGCATATATTATGTATATATTATGTATATATACATATATGTATATATGTTTAGACATATATAATACATGTATATATACATATATGTATATATATGTATATATGTATATATACATATATGTATATATACATATATTATATATGTCTAGACATATATACATATATATATAAAATTGGCCACATAGAATAGTTTAATGAAAATAGAATTTTACAATTTAAATTGCATATTGATTTTTTTAACTTGATTTTGTTGTTATTCCTTTGCACTCAGAATCTTAGGAGGAAACAAATATGCTGGATAAAAATTCCAAGATATTTTTAATCTATATACTGAAATGTATTACCAGATAATTGAAAAAAATTCTATAAATAAAAAGAAAAAAAAACCTGGAAATAGATTGAATACAATATTAAGCAAAGGTTTTTAGCGCTTTCAGGGTTCAGCCTCCAAGGCCAATAGTGTACTGGCAATAGGAAGGGGAGAAGTCATTAGCAAGTAAATTGTGACTGAAGTTTGTCTTCGGTTGTGGTCTGTTTGATTATTACAAGCCACTCAATTTCATTTGTTTTGCTCAGGCTCTAGCAAGGATATAATCACAGTTGTTGTCTAAATTGGAACCTAAACCTCTCTTCCTCAACATATTATTTTTTCTTTTTTAACTCATCTGTATTTGTTACATTTTCAAGCAGAATGTAACTCAGGTATTACGTTTCCGTTCACAAGCCTTTCTCTGCTACGTTTTGAATGGTTTTACCACACACCTAGGTAGCTTCTAATCTTGGTAGTCTAAACAATGCTTTTCTTTGGAAAACAAGCCCATACATCTCCAGATCAGTTCCAAAGAGCAAAACTGCAAGAGGAGAATGGCATTACCTGGCCAAATGCAGCGGTTTCAGGCCCAGAAGGAATATTCTGGCAGAAAGTGATTGAGTAAAATATTGAGGAAAAACAAAAACCAACTTGGATGATAGCTACAGTAAGAAATAAGAAATTCAAAGGAGTGAGATGAGACATTACCTCGTGGGTACAATGTACACCATTCAAGCGATGCACACGCTAAAGCCCGAACTTCATATCACTACACAACATATTCATGTAACAAATCTGCACTTGTACCCCCTAAATCTATAAAAATAAAAAGAAGTTAAAGAATTACATGGGATAATTTTAGAAAAAGAAAAGAAAGAAAGAAATCTAAATAGTTTCAGTATTATTTGAAATCCAAGGCCCACTTCATATGTGCCACTCATTGACAAATTCAAAATATCTCAATACTTACATACAAACAAATTATCTGCTCTGCTTAACAGAAGGTGAACTTAAAGCAATTTACAGAAGCAAACAAAATATAACTTCTTTGATTTAGAAACTTGACTAGACTACCCATGAGGACAAACAGAGATTTCATGATATTCCCTTATTTTCTAGTTCTAACCATTCAAAAACCCCTTCAGATAGCACGGGCTTGTTGTAGTTTGTCAAACAGTAAATGCTGCTAGCTACAAAGTGAAGGGGAAAAGAAGTAGATGTGCTTTTCTACTACTTTCACACCAGGAAAAAATGTAACCTGTTTTAGTTATGATTAAATATGTGGTAGTGACTTTTATAAAAAAAGGAATCACTGCTTCGTAATATAAGAAATATAAGCATATATATTTCAGTCTCTTTCTGTGTTCATATGGGTCCTATTTATTGAGAAATCATAATCCAAATGTGTTCTTTAGAAGTAGCAACACCTTAATGAATTATTGAGAACCAAAAGGCAGTGCATGTAGTCCATGCTTATCACACAGTCATTGCGTCAGAAGGGATCTGAACGATGTTCTAGTCCAATCCCCCCCTTCTTAAGCTTAAATGTTATGTCATCTGGTTTGAAAAGCTACTGCAATGAAAAACTCAACATAATAGTTATTCTAATTTCAGAAAGTTATTTAGCTATTTTTAAATTCTTTAAAAGTAAGTTCATTTAAAAATACTAAATCTTTCTTCCTATGGGTCCAAATATTTGGTTTAATTCTGCCCACTGAAGCCATGTAAGACAAGTCTCTCACAATTAAGTTAACCGGTGACTTGTTAACGTATCTCTCTTTTTCGCTCTGTCTGGATTTTCCTTTCTCTCTTTCACATCACATCTCTCTCTCTCTCTCTCTCTCTCTCTCACACACACACACACACACACACACACACAGCATTCTACTTTGTGAATATCTATGAACCTTTTTATTAGCTTCAACTTAATTGCCAGAAGTCTTTGCTCCCTTCCTCTAGATTAAGTTAGATGTTTCTTCTTTTTGTTCCTGTAAGATCCTACTTTTCCTCTGTCATAACACTCAAGCTTATTAAATATAATTGACCATTTAATCATGTCTTCCTGACTAGATGGTAACATCTACAAGAGAGAAAACCCTGTATGTGTTGCTCCAAAATCAATTGCTATCATCTAGCACAATGCTCTGCACCAAGTAAGAAACCAACCAATATTAGTTAAAAATGAATGGAGGCAGAGTGTGGGGTAAAGGGAGTGGCTGGGTAAAAGACGGTGGGATTGGGTAACAAAGAGTCTTACATGCCATTTTATTGCATTTGAATGTCATTCTTTAGTTAATGGGGAAAAATGGAGGGTGTTTGAGGAAGGGTCCAATGTTACAGAGTGGGACTGCTAAGAAACAGAAGGGCTGCCCTGGCTCCCCTGTTGGTCCCCTCCTCAACCCTAAGCCAAAAAACTTTATTTGTAAATATACATACCGAAAAGTTATAAATCATAATTGCACGTGTCAGAGAATTTTTGCCATTGGGTGAACACATCCATTTCACCTACCATGTAGATCAAGAAATAGAACATTACTAGCCCTCAGAAATTCTCCTTCTACCCATCCTAGTCAGTACCAGCCCCACCTTCCCCAAAGTAACCACTATCCTGAAATCTAATACCAGCAAGTACTTTTGCCCGATATAAGTTTTATAATTTTATATCCTGCATTGAAGTCTTATGATCCATTCTGAGATAATTTTTGTATAGTATGTGAAGTTTAAGTAGTATTTTTTCTGTTTTTTTTTTTCATTCATTCATGTGGCTGGTTTTGGCCTATGGATATTCATTTGTTCTCACATCTTCTTCAAGAGCAAAATTCCTTCTTTGAATCCTTGTCAAAGTCTGTTGAGTATCATGTGTGGCTCTCTTCCTGGCTCCTCTATTTGGTTTTGTGGATCTATGTGTTTTTTCTCCAACAGTACAACATTGCCTTGATTACTGTTGCTACATAGACTTAATATTGGTGGAACAATTTTTTCTGCTTTATTCTTATTTGTCAAGATTGTTTTAACTATCCTTAGGGCCTGTGCGTTTTCAGATAGATTTTAGAATAAGCCTGTTTATGTCTACCAAAGCCTTGTTGGGATTTTGACTACAATTGCCCTAAATCTATAGGTCAATTTGGAGAGAACTGACTGCTTGACTATGTTGAGTCTTCTTTTTTTTGAGACGGAGTCTTGCTCTGTTGCCCAGGCTGGAGGGAGTGGTGAGATCTTGGCTCACTACTACTTCCACCTCCTGGGTTCAAGCAATTCTCCTGTCTCAGCCTTCCTAGTAGCTGGGATTACAGGTGCGTGCCACCACATCTGGCTAATTTTTGTACTTTTAGCAGAAACAAGGTTTCACCATGTTGGCTAGGCTGGTCTTGAACTCCTTACCTCAGATGACCCACCTGCCTCGGCCTCCCAAAGTCCTGGGATTACAGGTGTGAGCCACCGTGCCTGGCCTATGTTCAGTCTTCTAATCCATGAACACAATAAGTGTCTCCTTTATTTAGGTCTTCTTTTATGTATTTCACGAGCATTTTGTAATTTTCAATATATAGGTCCTGTGCATGTTTTGTTAGACATATACCTATATGTTTTCCTTTGGTGCAATTTTATATAATGTTGCATTTTTATTTTGGTCTCTGCATGATTATTATTAGTATATGTGTAAATGCTATTGAGTTTTGTGTGGGGAACTTGTATCTTACAACCTTGCTGAACTCACTTAATTCTGAGGTTTCTGCATGTTTTTCTTAAGGTTTTCTATGTTGAGATTATCATATCATCTGATACAGATAGCTTTATTTCTTCTTTTCCACTCTGTATGCCTTTTCTTTCTTTACCTTGCCTATTACAGTGAAGAGAACTTCCAGTATTATGCTGAATAAAAAATGTGATAGTGATCATCCTTGCCTTTTCCTGATGTCAGGGCAAAGGCATTCAGCTTTTCACAATTAAGTGTGATGTTGGTGGGCGCAGTGGCTCACACCTGTAATCCCAGCACTTTGGGAGTCCACGTTGGGAAGGTCACTTTTGTGCAGAAGTTAAAGAATAGCCTGGCCAACATGGCAAAACCCCATCTCTACTATAAATACAAAAAAATTAGCTGGGCCTGGTGGTGCACGACTGTAGTCCCAGCTACTCGGGAGGCTGAGGTAGGAGGATCACTTGAACCCAGGAGGTCGAGTTTGCAGTAGACCGAATTCACAGCACTGCAGTGCAGCCTGGGCGGCAGCATGAGACCCTGTCTCAAAAAGAAAAAAAAACGTGTGATGTTAACTGTGTAGGATTTTTTTCTGTATATGTTCTTTATCAAGTTGAGTAAATTATCCTCGATTCCTAACTTGTGGAAGGTTTTTGTCATGACTGAATGTTTGATTTCATCAAATGATTTCTCCACTGTCACTTGATATAATAATAATATTTTTCTTCTTTAGCTTGTTGATAAAATAGATTACACTGGTATATTAGCAAGAATTTCTAGGAAATAATGATCATCAAAGTGAAAATACAAATTTTGTGAGTTGTTAGTTTTATTTAAAATGAGACACCCATTAATGATTAGAAAAATAAAAGAACACCAAAGAAGATGAGAGGAGATCGGTAGTGACAATAATGATATCAGCAATATCAACCATATCTACCTCAATAATAACCATGAATTGAGCACACATTACATCCTAGAAACTGTACTAATTGCTTTCTATATATATATACATATATTTTTTTTTGAGACAAAGTTTCACTATTTGCCACCAAGGCTGAAGTGCAATGATGCAATCTCAGCTCATCGCAACCTCCACCTCCTTGGTTCAAGCGATTCTCCTTCTTCAGCCTCCTGGGTAGCTGGGATTACAGGTACCTGCCACCTTGCCCAGCTAATTTTAGTAGAGAAGGGGTTTCTCCATGTTGGCCAGGCTGGTCTCGAACTCCTGACCTCAGGTGATCCACCCACCTTAGCCTCCCAAAGTACTGGGATTACAGGTGTGAGCCACTGAGCCTGGCCTGTTTTCTATATCTTAATCCTCAGCATACACTATGTGCAATAAGTATATTTAATCTAATGTAAATAAAACTTAATATTCATAATGAAGCAGGTTTAATTGTTGCATTTTAATGGTGAGAATACTAAGGCTCAGCAAAGTTCGTCAGTTTGCCCAAAGCCTCTTAGTTACAACATGTTAGAACAAGGATGGTGAATCTGAACCTTTAGTCAATAAGTCAGAAAGCGAATCAGTGTTAGAGAAGAATGTGAATATGGAGCACCAGCCAGGCAATCAATCTGGAAGTCCTATACTGGATAGGTTGTGCCAAATTTATTGAGGTTTAGGGGAATATGTTATAGTTTTGTTGACATATTGCAATTTGGCCTAGGCCTTGCTACAGCAAGTATATCTGACATATTTTGAGGTAGCCACATGAATTGCATACCTCACTCACTGCTGTGAAGGGACCTCCTTCAATAAAGTCAGAGTTGGTCAAGACTGGCTCCGGAACATGGCAAGAGAAGGCGGAAATTGGCTTGTAGAAATAACAGTTAGCACAGAGTGATTTAAATTTAAACCTTAATTCTATTTGTCTTAGATAATACTGGTCTGTGAGATATAAATATAACAATACTAGTAGTTAATTTTAAAATTATTTAAACAACCAGCTTTAAGGTTGTTGGTTTATGGAAAATAGAAGCTGAGCCAATGTTCTGAAGGCAGGAAAGGAAGCTGGATTTCAGGAATTTCTTCCTTTTCATCTTGATTCATGAAGTCAAGACTCGTAGATAGTTATTGTTCATATCAAGAAAAGAGAAAACACTGGAAGTGAGGTAAGAAAAGAACGAAAAAGTGCATTCAGAACAATTTTGCCCAAGACTATGCATTTCCATCTTGAAATTCTATTAGGACTCCACAATTGTACAAATGTCACAGTCCTTTTTATTTTATAAAATAGAAAATGATTACAATTTTGTGTAATGTATTGTACAGGTTTAATAGGATTGCACTCTTGCCAAGTACTGTAGTAACAAATAAATGCAATAGAAAATTGCTGACACAATAGGAAACTGCTAGTTCAACATAAATGGTTTCTGTAAATAAATCTAGTGTAATTTCCCTATACATCTTGACTACTGCTTTCAACTCTGCTCACAGGAGAGCAGTTGCACAGTGCTTGCAAAAGCCCATACTTTTGCCTGTTGTGTGCATTTTTGGCACAGCAGTTCAGACTGGTGGCTACAATTATGGCAAAACTCACCAAAGGAACCTGAGACATAGTGCTGACTCTGGATTTAGGTGTCTTCCCGAAAAGCCTATTACCAAAAAGACACAGGTTCACCACACCTGAAAATGTGAAAACAGCCCCAGAAAGGGCCAATGGGTCGTGAGTCCACTTCCCATCCCAGTTGTGGTATGACTGAGCAGTTTTCAAGTTAGCAGCCCTTTTCTGTATTAGCCATACTCACGTGTTCAAACAGCTAAGTGTTAGATTATTCTGGAAGTTATAAAGCACAAAAAAGCAAGGAAGGGTGGTATTTAACAAAAGTGATGAAAAATAAATAACAATATTTTAAAGATATTTTTCCAGTCTTACCATGCAATTATTGATACCAACTGGACTAAGGAAACATTATTTGGACAACAGAAAATATAAAATATGCATTCATTTTTATTGAAATGTACATATTTTGGGCAGCTATACTGCACATCTTGGCAGCTTTGCAAAAATCTCTCTCAGGAAGTGAAGTTGAGAAGAAATTCAAGAGTTGAGAAGAAATTCTGTCAGGCAAAAAGCACCATGACATGGAAATCAAGCAGAAAACTAAAAATAATACCAAAGATTCATTCATCGAATCTTAGTCATTAAGCACATTTACTGAGTGGTCATTATGTGTTTGCTGTTGTACTGGTTGTTGGCATACAAAAGTGAATGCATCTAGTTCCTAATTTGATTAAAGAGCGGAGCTTAACAGGAGCGGTGTGAAGTCATTAATAAATAATTACAGTGCAATGGATTCAGTGTGGTCACACAAGTACATGAAATAGATGGTGGGAACATGTGAGCTGGGCTACTTAAATCTGCTGGAAAGTGAAGATGGGGCAAGGAGGATACTCCTGGAAGAGAAAATCACATAACAGAAGACAAAAGGCAAGAGACAGTGTACTTAAGGAACCAAAAGCCCTGGGATGCCAGATTGTTATTTTATCTTGAAGGCATAGAAAGAATGTGCTGCTACAGAAGAGAGAACTGGCTGGAGAAGATGAAAAAGGAGGCAGGGGATGGTCTGGAGCCTGTCGTAGTAATCCAGGCAGACCGTGTTGAGGGGTTGAAAAAAGAAAATGGCAGTGAGCATGAAGAGATGAAACCAAGAGGAAGACAAAATACACAGACTTTCTTATCCTCATGAAGGAGGTAAGGAAGAGGCGTAACTCTATGCCCATCCCCATCAGGTTCTGGCTTTAGTGATTGGCTGAATGTGGGTGATGTTCACTGAGACAGAGGCTATTGGGCGAGTGACATGAGGGCAGAAATTGATAAGGTCCATTGTGGATGAGGTGCCTTCAAGGGTTACTGAAGTGGAGATTTCTGGAAGGCTCAGGTCACACTTGAAATTCCGTGAATAATACTTGGAGGGAAAGGTGGCTTCAGAAGACTTTCTGGAGCATCACCAGAGGCTGAAATGCTTTTTTAAGGTTGTCTACTTCCACTGGGTAAGCCCTGTTCTAATCCCATATTTCCATCCTCCCCATAGCCTGTCCTCTGGAACTTTCTAGGTCATCAGAGAAATAGATTTTTTTTAAAAAGCTTTTCCCTGAAGGAGCTCCTTCTTCAAAGAAATTACTTAAAAGGTCAAGAAGTGAGAAAGTATACATGAAGCCACAGTGGTAGAAACAAGGAAGAGATGCATGAGCCCAGAGATGTTTGACTTTGACCTTTTGGACCACCTCAGTTGTGTGACACATATGTCATCTAGGGTTCTTCATAACACCATGTGAAAACCATTATCCTGTCTACTAAATTTGCCACAAATCAAACTGGTCAAGTAATGACTATCGTTAATACTTAGGATCTATAGAGAGGTATTCTCCAAGACTTTAGAAACAGAGGAAATGAGAAATGTAAAATTCTTTTCAGAGAAGTAGGTAATTTCAAAATCACCAGCCTAACAACTCCTGGTAAATGGGTAGGTGAAACTGTTTCCTTTTAGGTAGATCTGGCCTTTGATATTAGCCCTATCGATTCATTAAAACTATGACAAGAATAATACTAATAGGCCGGGCACGGTGGCTTACACCTGTAATTCCAGCACCTTGGGAGGCTGAGGTGGGCTGATCACTTGAGGTCAGGAGTTCGAGACCAGCCTGGCCAACATAGGAAAACCCCATCTCTACTAAAAATATAAAAATTAGCCAGGTGTGGTGGCATGTGCCTGTAGTCCCAGCTACTCAATTTGGGAGGCTGAGGCACAAGAATCGCTTAAACCAGGAGGCAGATGTTGCAGTGAGCAGAGATTGCACCGCCATACTCCAGCCTGGGTGACAGAGCAAGATGCTGTCTCAGAAACAAATAAACAAAAAAGGGTAACACAGGAAAAACAGAGAGCAGACATATAACCACATTAGTGGGTATTCCTTACTGTGCTAATTGACTCCCAGTGTTCCTGTCCCATTGTTGAGTATTCAAGGCCCTAGAAACAGACAATCACTTACATTACTGAGGAGTAGCTGAGGAGTTTTTTGAACTTCTTATCCATGCTTTGTCTTTAAATCCATCAAATAAATTTTCTGACTTTGATTTGCCTTTCCAGGAGCAAGGTCACGGGGCTGTGATTGCTTATGTATATCTTCCCTTTGTCTGCATAAATCTTAGATGCATATTAGTTGGTTAGAATATTTCACTGAAGGTCTACTTTTTTGATTTTACAAAAAAAAAAAAAAAACCAGAATGCATTGCTGAAAAATGACATCTTACTGAGACTTTATTTTCAAGTTTCTGTAATGTTAAGATTTTGTGACTGAGTTATATCTAGATGTGGGTGTTGATATCTCTGTTCATTTGTTCATTTATTCAACAAACACTTATTGAATACTGCTATGCCAATTGTAGGGATTATTGATATTAAGATATAGCTTTTGTGTTCAAGGAGTTCTCAGCCTGTGATCAAGACAAATATGTAAACAATTCATGCAAAAACATAGAAATTTGTTTCCTGAGAGACTATGTAAACACCACGGGGAAACCTGATGTGTTTGAGAGATTTCAATGAAATCTTCAAAGAGTAGCACACGTTTGCTATCAGACTCCAAGGCTAGGGGATCTGTGCTGCATTAGTCTGTTTTCACACTGCTATAAAGATACTACCTGAGACTGGGTAATTTATGAAGAAAAGAGGTTTAACTGACTCACAGTTCTGCATGGCCGGGGGAGACCTCAGGAAACTTACAATCATGAGTAAGGTGCGAAGGGGGAGCAAGGCATGTCTTACCTGGAGGCAGGAGAGAGAGAGAGCAAAGGAGGAAGTGCCCCTTTTAAAACCATCTGATCTCATGAGAACTCACTCACTATCAGAAGAACAGCATGGGGGAAACCACCCTCCCAATCCAATCGCCTCCCACAAGGTCCCTACCTCAATACATGGGGATTGTAATCCAGATTATAATTCAAGATGAGATTTGTATGGGGACACAGAGCCAAACCACATCATGTGGGAAGAATAAAAGAGGGTATTCAAGAAAGAGAGGACATTTGTGCACATAATATACTGCTGCAAGTGAAAATAATTCTGCAGACTCTGAGCGCTTGTGGAGTTATGGTAGCCTGTCTATGGCAGTGCAAGATTGGTGCCTATCCACTCCAAGGGCTCCAGACACATAAGATAGCCCTCCACAGAGTTGTGCAGGGCTCACCTGCACCGCTGTACATGAGAGTCTTATTCTGAGAAGAGGATTTCAGAAAGAAATTTAGGAGCCTGACTTAATATCTACAACACTATTACCTTCCCACACTCCTCTGAACTCTCTGACTGCACTTACTAACCTTTAGGTAGACTCCACTTCCTTCTCTATTATTGTATTGTTGATAGTCTTCAGTGTCTTCTCCTTGGTTCACTGCTGTTTTACTCTCTGCCTTCTCCTAGGATAATCCCTTCTACTCCTTGGTTGTAACTATTACCAGCAGACATGCCAGCCCTATGGCCAATACTCTTAATATACCAGAGTTGTGTATTCATGATGCTAACCAAGTGAACATAACTAATTAGTTACAAATAATCCCTAATATTTAATAAATATGACAAAGTAACATGTACTGTGCAACAATATCATATATAGACTATTTAATTCTCCTGACAATCTTATTAGAATATTATTCATTCTATTATAGAGTTGAGAAAAATTTAACTAAGAAATTACGTAAATTGTCCTAGGTCACACAGCTAGAAAGTGACTAGGTCAGGATTCAAATCTACAACAGGTGGACATCAAATGTGGGTTGTTATAAAAGTGAGTCTGGCTTCCCAGACTCTTTTGCTTCCTCTCTCACGATGTGATGGCTTTGCACACACCTGTACCTCCTTATACTTTTCACTATGAGTTACAGCAGCATGACAACCTCACCGGATGGACTGTCCAGTCTTAGACTTCCCAGCCTCCAAAAAAGAGCCAAATAAATTTCTGGTCTTTATAAATTACCCAGTCTCAGGTACTCTGTTGTAGCAACACAAAACGGACTAAGACATCTAGCATCCTCCAAAACTCACATCTCACTATTTTTTTTGTTTGTCTATTTGTTGCATGTGTATGGGTGTGTTCTTGTGCATCTGTGTGTGATTATAAATTCATATATTTAACATAGGATTTGTCTCTACTTACTGCTGTTATCATTCCTATTGGTAGTTAATTTGTCCAAATTTTGTCCAAAATTTCTTACACAATAGGCTCCCACATCCTTTTCATAATCTCTGATAACTTCCTTTTATCTAGTAAAATAATGTGTCCCAAGCTCCTCAACTTGTACATTTCTTGCCTCAGACTTGCAATCAGTCATTTCTCCAAGAAGCCCATGTGAAATGGGCACTGGGGATGTGAAGTTTACTGCTTCTCTTCTGGCCCGAAAGTTCTTTTCAGTGAACACCTTATAATTGCGACTTCAAATTTGAATTTGAGAGTGTGTGTTTGCAAATATACCCACATATTTCCACTTAGAACTCCGAATTATAACTGTAAGAGTTACTTATGAGAGAACACAATTATGTTTTCATGCAGATCCCTCCACTTAGAATTGAGAACCATAGCATGTTTATCTAACCTCTTCTATCTTATAACTGTAGCTCTTTATTTCCTCACCATATTGATTCTTAATATGGTAGAGATGATAGAATCATGTTACTACATAAAACACTATCAAAATAAGATACCAGCACTACAACCAACAATGATTACTGAAAACAGTTAAAAATTTTTGCGATTCTTTCTGTATAATTTGTAGTTTTATTATCTGTATAATATAGCTCTTAGTTACTATAATCAATCTCTTATAAATCTCACTTACTTTCAATTTTGTAGGTAAATGTATATTTAATGTTTACAAACTTTTTTTATGTTGATGTCTCTATAGTCATATTGGTTGTCTGAAGCTTGTTTTCTAATTTATTTCTAAGGAATCTGTTCAATTTTTCCTCTACTTTGGTCTTGAGCTCTCCCCTTAAAGTGACTGTAAACTCTGGCCCTGCCCTCATGGGACTCCAGGGATTTGATCATCGGTGTTTACAGTGTGTCTTGTGTCTTTCTTGGGGTACTTCTTTATCTTCCTGGATGACTCAATGCCTAAGTGTCCTATGTGTGACCAGGTGTCCCTCTCACAAGAAAATTGATGACACTGGCAGATGTCCTTGTGCTCTTGTCTGACCTGTGTCCAGTTTATTTATACCAAGATAGCCACTCAGTAGGAGAGCCCTGAGCAGGAGGAGAGTTAGGCACAAGTGTGTCAGTCGGACGAGAAACAGGAGAGGGAGCATGGCAAAACACACGCAGTAATAGAAGCAATTCTACTGCTTACAGGTCACAGAGCCAAGAGGTGTCACACCTCGTAGGGCCAACAACAGGAAGGGGAAGCTGCCGTGTGAGACATGCACACTCAGCCAGTGGGAGGAAAGGGAAAGAGAAAGAGAGAGCGAGGGATCTGTGAGCCAAAGGCTGTATTAGGATCTAAGGCATTCCCCAAGCAGGTTTCCCATGGGGAGTTCTAATGGGTGGGTTCATCGCAAGCATGCATGTGGAGTTGCACAGTGACTCAGAGGTGGTCTGTGTGGTACATCTGCATAGTCCATGTAGGGGGTGGAGGTCAGCAGGCAGGTGAAGTGGGTTGTATCTAGCTCTTCCATAGACAGGTGGTCACCAGGAGGTGGTTGTATAAGGCAGTTATCTGGATTAACCACACTGAAGAACTGGGAGGAGGCAGAGAACTGGAAACTGTCAAGGGTGACTGAGGCCCGCATCTGGTAAGACAAAGTCTAACTTCTAGTTAAAATGAATATCAGAGGAACACGAAATTATAAGAATTTACTACAGAAAGGCTATAGGAACAATTTGTTTGAGTTCTTTCATGTGACATCAATTTATCTATGGTCTTTATGTGGAGAAGTCAATTTGCCTGGATATCAAATCCTTCATTCATATTTTCTTTTTTTGGCTAACTTGTAATTAATATTCCATTTTCTTCTGGCATAAACTGATGCTGAAAGTCTGATGACAATCTGGTCTTCTTTGTTTTATAAATTACTAAAACACCAAGAGGTGTTTTGATTTTATTTTTCTTTGATGACCAGTGGTTTTTACCGGTACGATAATTTTATTGAATGTGTCAGTTTTGTTAATTCTGGGTTTATTTTTCCAGGTATGCTGTATGCCTCTTTAATCTGTAGTTTGGAATCTTTTTCCTTTCTGAAAAGTTTCCAGAATTGTGATCTTATAGTTGTTCTGCTTCCTAGCTTTGGTTTTCTTTTTCTAGGGACTTTCATTATATGTATGTTGAATTCTTGATTGACTGGTCTTTATATGTGTCATTTTTTCTCCAATCTTTTTAATCATTCTCATTCTTTTTGCTTTAAAACCTTTTTTCTCTTTACTTTTATATAATTTTAAGTCATTATCTGTTGAATTTGTTTACCATTACATGTGTTCTTGTTTATGTTCATTTCTGAAAAAACATTTTCGTTTAATTCTTTTTGGAATTTTAGCACCTCATTTCTGAGTTTTTTTCTAGTTCTAATTTGTGCTACTGCTTAATAACTTGAATCATTTTCTTAATACTTTTTAGTTTTTAGTTTGGGTTTTTTGTTGTTGTTGTTTCTTGTTAAAAATATTTGAAGATAGCTTTTCTCTTTTTGTGGGCATGCCTTTCTAGAAGACTGTTGCCTGCAGAAGTGCTATCCTGATATTTGATCTCCTTTTTTTTTTAAAGATGACATTGCATGGGATTGATATTAATTGTTTTATATTGCTAATTTTTACAAAAATTTATTTTCCTTCATTTTTAGGAGGTAAATTTGATTTAGAATAGCTTTACTAACTTCTTGGGTTGTTTTGGTTTTGTTTGTTTATTTGTTTTTGAGATGGAGTCTCACTCTGTCACCCAGGCTGGAGTGCAGTTGCATAATCTTGGCTCACTATAACCTCTGCCTCCTGGGTTGAAGTGATTCTCCTGCCTCAGCCTCCCAAGTAGCTGGGACTACAGGCGAGTGCCACCACGCCCGGCTAATTTTTTTGTATTTTTAGTAGAGATGGGGTTTCACGATGTTGGCCAGGCTGGTCTCAAACTTCTGACTTCAGGTGATCCGTCCATCTCAGCCTCCCAAAGTGCCAGGATTACAGGCATGAGCCACCGTGCCCAGCCAAGAATAGCTTTACTAACTTCTAAGGAACTTCCAGGATAGCTCTTGAACTCTCTTCTGTGGTCCCTGTGAAATGTTTAAAGATATGATACTTTGCTTTCTGAAATCTCCTTAGTCCCTTTTCCTTCTCTACTCATTCACACATATGCACTGCATCATTTTACTGGAATATTATTTTTCCTTTATTCCTATTGTCCTTGTCTTGCTACATTTCAATTTTATTTCCAGCAATTTCTTCTCAATGTGGGATTCTTTTCCAGGGAGAGAGGTTTGGCTGGTTCGCTGTGAGAAGTTGCCAGGGCCTTGTTGGCCCAGTCTGCTCACGACATTTCAGATCCTTTGAATTCACCCACCACTGGAGCGTGTACTCCTCCCCACGCCAGCAGCTGTTCTCAGACTGGGTCACAGACAGTTTTCATAAGCATCTATTGGTTATTTTTGAATTCTTAGGTTGTAAAGATATTGTATTTTCTCCCTCAGCATCTCCTGCACAGATACTGAAAACATAGATTTTACAGCTCTTTATAGTTTCATTGGCACCCATTTGTATTTTGGAGTTTGTGGGAAATATAAATCACAAAATTAAAAGTGGCTGAGATAGCAATTGATGGAACTCAGTTGTATCAGAAAACCATTAATAGTGCCTCCCCATAAGACCACATTGGACCTAAAGCCTCCTCCAAATTCGTGAGGTCAATTTTAAATTACATATTTTATTTTGATTTTAAAATCAAAAATTTATTTTCAGATCACATTGGGACCAAAGTTACAATAGATTCCTCAGCAATTATGTTTAAATTATTATACATCCTGCATTTCGTAGTTTCACCAAATGAGAGAAAGTTGATTCTTTTTTCAGGATTTTCTCCCTAAAACTCTACAAAAGTCACGACCATTCACTGCTGTGTATGTCAATGTATGTTTCGACTGCATTTACTGAATCATTAATTATTAAACTCTCAACATAAATAATTGCTTTTTATATGATAACTTTAGGTCAGATTCCCCACCCCCCTTTTTTTTTCAAGAATGGCACTGTTTCCCTAATTTATAGCTTGCTAATTCTGGGATAGGAAGGTTGCAATGTAATTTATACCAGCCATATCCCATCTTAAAAATGCGTTATTTTGGTCTTATTTCAAAAAGTTTAGGAGTAGCGGAAATTTCTGATAAAACTCAACTATACCATACTCTTGTTTATGAACACCTGAGAAGGATTATTAAATTGGATTTGAATTTGAGTCCCTTTCAACTATGCATGTATATGAGTATTTGCATTATTATATTGAAACCATGGGATACACGAATCTTGCTATTACAGGCATCTAATGAGGGTGAAGGGATGACAACTATGCAGAAATCATACCCCACTCAGTCCTCTCTGCTGTGTCCACAGCACTTTAGTGCGATTTAATGTTTTCCCACTGAATCTGGATATAACCTCAGACTCTTTCTTAACACCATGCTCCAGGCAGTTAGCACAAATCAGTCAGCCCAGGAATTCCAATCTATTTTGAGACAGAAAAGAATATCATCTCAGAGGCATATTCTTAAGCTGGCTGTAGCTGGTGGATGAGGCGTGCCCTGTGGAAGCCTTTTTCAGCAGCAGGCCTTGGTGCCCTGGCACCTGCAGGCTTGTTAAGCAGCCGGGCCTGATATCTTCACCCATTACTCTGAGAAAGCACTTGAATGACAGGCACCGAGCCAGTGTTTACCCCGTGGGGCTCGTGACACACACAGTGTCTGTCAACACTTCCTATCACTCTCCTGCTTATGCAGACTTTTTTTTTTTTTTTTTGCCTGATGTATTCATCACCAGACTGCAGACACCTAGTTAATCCATTTAGAACCTATCACCTCTGTTCATCGGCTCATAAACCTATTACATTGGAGGCGCAGTTCTGAGGGACACAGGTGCCAGACCAGTGCACAAAACCCAATTGAGTTATGTAGCAGGCAGTGAGGGGCCTCTAATCACCATGCTGACTGCATGGGGAATTGCCCGTGTTATGTGGTAGCAGCCACTTTATTAAATATCGATTTAAATCACGGCCTTTAATCAAATCGGATAGAAGACCTTTTTCACCTTCGCCCCTCTTCGGCTCCTCCTCGCCCTCCTCCTTTTCCAATCAGCCTGCCTGGTGACATCCGAGCTGAGGGATGAATAGTTAGCAAGGAGTTCACCAGCAAACCCTTTTCAACAGTAATGAGGCATTTGTGATAATCGAGTGATGAAATGTAAATGGGCAGTAATGAGCACAATTACATCCACTAGGGAACCATCAACGTGGCTTCTTTCCTCACAGATAGATGAGCTCTTTCCCTGTCATTGCCCACTGCTGACTTCACTGGGAGGCAGGGTGCCCAGCGAGCGCAGGGTGGGGGCGCGCCCTGGGATGGGTGGGGAGGCTGAGAACTGGCGGAGAGCAGGGTCCTGGCAGCGGGCGGGGCGGAGAGAACCCCCACCCGCACTACAAGGCCTTGAGCACCCGGGCCTTGCGGTTCCTCTGCCGGCTCCCATCCTTCTCCGCCTCTCCTCCTCCTTCCCTCCGAGGACGCTGGGGCTCCATTTGCCGCGCGGCTGGAAAGTCGCCTCCGTGCGCTAATGAGCTCAAGGTGAGCCGCGGCCTGTTGGTTACATTGAAAAACTGTGCGGAGTGACCGGGGCCGGCGGCTGCGTGTGAGCAGAGACTGAAGCCAAGAAATGGGAGCCTTGCCAGGAAGCACGAGTGCCACCGCTGCTTGTGTCATCTTTGTAGTCAGGCGACCAACAGCGGAGAAAGACGCCGGCATTTCCAGGAAAGCGGGCAGCCCCGCGCATCTGCCACGGGTCTACCCAGACTCTGGCTTGGCCTGGCACGATGTGTTGACAGGCCGGGGATGGTCTACCCACTGCAGACCAAATCTCAGAGGATGGGAAATGTTTTGTGGTTTTAAAAATTCTAAAATAACTTCGGAACAACATAGGGTGCCCTTGACATAAGAAATATGCTAAGAAGGTGTTTTACGAACGCAGTAAATGAATTACTGGTTCACCACTGTGATTTTATTGTGCATATATAGTCGTATTACAAATGATACATATATTCCTTATGAATAATTTTCTAAAGTGAATTGTGTTGATGTATAGATGTAACGGATCAGTTAGCAAAGTGAAAATTGATTTTAATAATTTTTCATCAATTAAAAGTCCACCATGATCATTTTGTATTCAAAAAAGTTAAAATTTTTAAAATATTTCTTTTGTGTGTGGTAGAAACTACCTATCTCTTTTATTTTGTTCTTTGAACTTTTCATCATTAAATGGAAAGCCAGAGTTGTCAAATTATAATAAAATATTAGGCCAAATTCTGTCCACAGAACAGTCTACAAAATTTACATGACTATTGGTCAATATGAGAAATGCATGTATGGTTTAATAATGTTTTTTGGCCCCAAGACAATTTGACATGTGGAGGCATTTTTTTTTCCTTCAATTTCTCAAGTGTTTACTTTCAGCACTACTTTTTCTTGGAATATTCATTTCAAAGAGTACTGTGTTCATGGAACGCTCAGGTTCATGCGTGTTTTCTTCTTCATATCCTTGAACATATGTGGAAAGTTCAACAAAATGACTCACTCAGTAAACTGACGAATTGGCTGTTGGCGAACTGGTCATTTGGTTTATCACTTATTCAGTAAATAGCCTTTTGGCAAGCCGACTTTTGTTCAACTGGCTTTCAAAACTTTGAATGCACTTAGAAAGCTATAGTGATTGTTAAAAAATGCCAATCCGACCAAATTAAAACAAAATCAATATCATCTACTAATTTACTATAAAACGGTAATAGCTCATCAAATCATGACCCTGGGCTACTGCAAGAACCTTACTCTTCTGACCAAGATGTATATCAGAAACTTACTGAGGCCGTGAATATGTAAGAAATGAAAATTTGAGAGTTTAGTATGGCATAAAACATCTTCTCTATGCCCAGCCTTGCCTGTTCCTGCAACCTTGCTTCTTTCAACTCTTCAACTTGTAGTCTGTCCTCTGGGTAACTGAAATGTAGTAGTTCCCTACAAACATTGTGCAACTTCACACCTCCATGCCTTTGTTTATGCCAGTCTTTCTATCCTGAGGACGCTACCCTTGCGTTCCTTTTTGCCTTCTTATTCTTCATCAATGGGCATCCTGCACATCCCTTCCTCCTTGAGAAGCCTTGCCGAGTTCCCAAGACTACATTATTTTTTGTTTGTTTTTTCAGCATCAATTGCTTTATTTGTTTCTTAGTTCTGTATAGCATATTTTATTCATAGTAAAATCCTTGGGGTTAAACAGCCAAAGATCAATTTTTAGGTTTATATCTCTCCCATGTAGTTTATTGCCTCAAGCATAGTAGTTTCTCAGTAAATGTTTAGTAACTAGAAATGGAAAGGTTTTAATTCACTTCTCTGACTTAATAAGTTCTCAGAGTTGAACCTAATTGCATTTTAGCTTTGTCTTTTTATTTCTTACCTTTTATCTCTTACTCCTTAAAAAGCAGAGTCAGAAAATAACCATTAAATCAAAGGTTCCATGAGGTTGTGTGTTCATGAAACCTTAAAAAATTATCTCTTCCTTTCTGGTAGAATAAAACTCAATCTTCTAAGTATGATTGTTTTACTGAGAATCTGACAGGAACAAAGGTATAGCTCTATCACTTAAAGAATGCTTTATTTGTGGTTTTTTTTTCTTTCAAAAACAGTTTGCATGAAATGACAACATAAGAATAGCTGACCTAGTTAAGAGAACAAGCTGCTTAAACAATATGGAACCATGTATTTGAATTTAAAATTGCACGACAATAAATCCTTTTAGATATATTAATTGAAATAGATAACCCATTTAGAAAAAAAAGAAGACTACTTGGTAACAGATTTTTGTCTGGTTAAAAATCTCATAATAGATGTTACTCTAATTCAGACTGCCTTTGCTTACAATTCATTATGATCCAGTGGGCTGGAAGGTACCAGTGTTAAGCTATTTCTTTTGTTCATTTTTTGGTGACTTTTCCTCCAAGCTAACTCTTTAGTATTATTTCACTAGTGCTTAGCAGCTCTTCCATAAGAAGAAATTGGAAATATAATCCAGTAAATTGCATTAATTTGGGGATGGGAGCAAGACACACATTTTAAGAAAAAGTTGGCAGAATGAGATGAAAATTTAAAAATTATAATTTTCAGTTAGTCACTCCTTTATTTTGAGCTTGCTGCATTATATGGAATTCTGAAATATGCCTAATTTTAAATGCACGTATATCATTTTATCATTTTATTCATTTATTATTTTGTAAAAATCTGTTAACAGTAAGCCTAAGGCCATACTTAAGCTACCATCCTAAAAAAAATATGAAGAAGCTCATTTGAGTCTTTTAGAAACAACATCAGTCTATTATATACAGCACATATCAACAATACATTTCACTTTCAAACTATCACATAACCCATCCTGCAGTTATTCATGGATGCATTTACAGGAGGTTATTTTCCCCCTGACAAAAATGGGCCATTTTTCCCTGTTTAGCAAAATCTGGAACACAGATCATTATAGTGCTTTTGGCAGCTAATTTGAACATCAGTGACTCAACTTTGAGAGGAGCCTTTTTTCTGCCCTAAAGAATCTCTGAGTTTTCAGACTCCAGTAATTGAAAAATCCCCAAACACTCACTCACAGAGGAGATACACATTACTGCAGGAACAGTCTACAAATTGTAAAGTATTCAATTTACATCCCTAGCACCTCAGGGCAGTTCTGAAGAATTTATATCTTTGGGAACCTTTGAACTAACAAAAGATAACATTTCACAGTAAAGTCTACTTGCATAAAAGTTTTTAACTCCCTTCTTTCCTTTTGCAAAGAAACTACTTCTTTCACTTGCAATTCTAACTAGGAAAAGTTTATATTCACTAAGACGCAACCATAAAAAAGGTGGGACAGAAAATAAAAGAAAGAAACTAAAAAACAGGAACATCTTTTCTGTCACAAGATGATGCCTGAATTTATGTTAATCACTCCCGAGCCCCCATGGCATGGTTATTACAACTCTTAGTTTTAAAATAACAAAGCACAAAATGATTTTATTTTTATGATTGTACTTCAAATTAGAAGAAAAACATGATAAAGGGGTAGATTTTTATTGGATCCTTATTGCTTTTATTGGAACATTAAAATTTGGAGCATCCATGCAGGCAACCCCTTGTCAAAAGGTTCTGATTAACAAATAAAAATTCTTCTCCTTGTTAATTACCACATATACTTCCACAGCCAATGAACCTTAAATGATTCATTTAATTTAAAAAATATGGCTCTATAGTATTTGGTTTTCCTTATTTCCCAGCTTTTGTAAGTGAAGCAGTAAGAAATCTGCAACAGATTAAATTGGACCTATATTTTCTAGGTAGGGAATGGTTTTTCTCCACTCCTCCCTCTGGCTTTTTTTTTTTTTCTTTCTTCCTTTTTTTTTTGAGATAGAGTTTCGCTCTTGTTGCCCAGGCTGGAGTGCGATGGCACGATCTCGGCTCACTGCAACCTCCGCCCCCTGGGTTCAAGCGATTCTCCTGCCTCAGCCTACTGAGTAGCTGGGATTAGAGGCACGTGACACCACACCTGGCTAATTTTTGTATTTTTAGTAGAGATGGGGTTTCGCCATGTTGGTCAGGCTGGTCTCAAACTCCTGACCTCAGGTGATCTGCCCACCTCGGCCTCCCAAAGTGCTGGGATTACAGGCGTGAGCCATTGCGCCCGGCCTCCTCCGGCTTTTTGATCAGAGATGATTTCTGGCAGAGTAATTACTAATCTTCTGACATCTGTGGCTCAGCCCAGTTTTAGCATTTGGATTGAAAATAGAAAAAGCAAAGGAAAAACCCTCTATGAGACGCTCTCTAAATTTTTTAATGAGCGTATTCATTATCAATACTATACGTATTGTAAAAATAAGGAAATGTAACGATAAGGAAACAGTTTAAATGCAATAGTCTGATAAGCTTTTTTTTTTTAGGTTAAAACTTGATCAATGTTTCTGTTAACTAATAATCTAGGAATCAACAATCTCATAAAACCGGTTTATTCAGCCCAGAAAATTAGGCAATCCATCATGACTGATTTGCTCACATTTCCGTCTGCAAATAAGTGAGATGGAAACTTTAAAACCAATAAGATAATGCACTTTACAAATTCAACTGAGAGAGATGGATAAACTAAGATGCCACTGGCATCAGTTACAAAAAAAAAATCTGTCGTGTTTCCAATTATTTGAGCAGATTTTTGTATCCCAATTTGCTGCCAGCCTGGCTGCATCTAGCCCCCTCCTCCTGTTTTCTCAAACCAAATCATCAGGTCTTAAATCAGAACAAGCTCATCATATCATCCTATGAAAGGCCATCAGGGGATAAAGGACACCAGATGTTATATGAGTTTTCTTTTAGGCTTTCATTTCAGCCTTCCTGCATTCCCCATGCTGCTTTTTACTTGTCAGAAACTAAAATGTGCTTTGATAGATAACAACCCTATTTTCTTCACTGGCTGAGCTTAGAGAATACCATTAAGTATTGATATCTAGGGTGCTTAACTAGGGAATGCAATCACAGCAGTCCCAAAATTGGGGTTCTGTTGTATTATTGTACATGCCAAGATTTTTGAAAGACTCAAAATTAATTTTGTTTTCCCGAGGAAAAAAATACATAGTTTTAGTTGTGAGAGATGAAAGGAAGGGGAATCAAGGCGAGTCCTTATTAGTATCTCTGCTTCCTCCTGCAGATCTTAGCACACATCCCGGAGTCCAGATAACCCTGCCAAGCCGAGCAGAGGTAGATTTTTGAAATGGAATGATGGCCCCAACTGCCAAAGCAAATTATTAAAATGCTCTATACTTTGAGAGCTTAGCATTTGCCTAACTTTGGGTTTATTAACAAAGGACAAAAAAAAAAAGAGCTCTTCCATAATCTGTAGAGTCTCAGACATGCTGTCGTCCTGTTTACTGATGATAACAACTCATTGACACATGGCAAACTACAGCATCTTGATTCACTTATGGGGCGGTTCAAGGTCAGCCACATACTAGTTACAAGAATATAGCCACATTATGTGATTTGATTCAAGAGACTAGCTCACTCTTCCCTGGTTTCCAATGAAATGATTTTTTAAAAGGACTTTCATAGCCATGGCAGTGTATGTGTTGTAAAGGGATTATGCACAAATCCTACTTGTGGCTAGCGTGTGCTCTTCCTGGGAGGTAGATAGATAAAAGTTACAATGAATGAGAATAGGTGTTTACCTACAATGACCTTAGGTCATGTAAGTGGAGGAAAACCTTGAATCATGTTTTATAGGAAATATCACTGTCCTTAATCAGAGGTGGTTCCTTTCTCTCCGCCAGGGAACATTTGGCAATGTCTGGAATTGTTTTTGATTGCCACGATTGGGGCACTGATGGGGAGGAGTGGATTCCTGGCATCTAATGAGTAGAAGCTAGGGATGCTGCTAAGCATCCTGCAACGCACAGAACAGCCCCCGCCCAACAATTATGCAGCCTCAAATGCTAGTAGAGGTTGAGAAACCTCGGCATAAAAGATGAAAACAGTAAAATGAGCACTAATGTCAAACGCTGGGAGAATAAGAGAGGGGAGGAGGTGCCAGAAGTGGTCAGCACTGTCCATTCAAAGAAAACTGGGGAGTGAGCGAATGCTAGAGTCCTTTCATGTGGTTCCTGGAGGCGCAACAGGATTCAACCTAAAGAAACTTCCAGGGCTGCCTACCCCACTTACAACCTTCTGCACGCAGTGGCCAGAAATTATTAAAAAGTATCCGGTAATATTAATCTGTATGATAAAAAGGTACCCTGCTGCTCAGATTAAACCTTGCAATGGTCCATGACCCAGAGACTACCAAAATGGTGCATCATGGCTACTAGGTAAATGTTCCTTTAATGAACAAAAGAATAATTGGATTTTAATTGAATGAATAAACAAATGAGCTATTTCTGGATGTCCGCACTTGGAGAGGTTTACTGACTCTTTCTTAGTCACTAAACCCAGCAGGAGTGGCTTAATGACTCATACGTTAGGGATTTTAAGGGAGGGATGCAGACCTCAGAGCTTCTGATATGCACGGAAGCATCCAGCTCACCTGTCTTCTCTTAACCCCATTAAATTAATTCTCCACGTTGCAGCCGTATCTCTGCCTAAAAATATTCATCATAGCACCCATTCCTACAGGCTACAGTTTAATTATTTAGTATTGTGTTCAATACCATCCTTGATCCCAAATTAACCCCCTCTTCTTTCATGTTTTGCTACCTTCCATCACCTGTTTAATGCTCTGATCATTTCCTGCCCCCATGTGTTTCATTCTTCCATACCTTTCCTCCTATTGTTCTGTTGGCCTTCAATAAAAACCTCCATTTACACTTCAGGTTAACTCCCACTCCCACTCCAATGAGATAATCATCTCCACTGTGCAGTGTCCATGGAAACCTTTGTTTAGACTAAATATCTTATTTTCCTGTTCTCTTTCAGCGTCTTTAAACGTCATCATGATAGCATCATCATTAAGTTGATGGTATTATGGTGATTTTCAAACTGTGCTGAGTTGTTCATTTCGTTCAGGCTCCATAGCATGTGACAATGAGAGAGAGAAGTAAATGGAATTCTGAGTCTGACCTCACTTCAAATGTGGAAACTTTGCTTTCATCAGTTTTAAATAGGATTACCCATGTAAGATGTGATTTAAAGAAAGTTATCTGCAGCAACATCAATGAAGAATAACAAAACAACTGAAAATATTATAATATGATTTTTAAATTATCTGCCTGTGGTACTTTTATAAAGTCTGCAATGCCATGCACCAAACATAATGCTTAGAAATAAAACGTAGTTGTTGAACTGAATAGATTTTACCCACCAAAAGCACTGAATTAATGGTAGGTAATGATAATAATAATATTTTTTATTCTAAGTATTCAAAGTCAATGTTTTTATATTTAGCAAATGATCACTAAATAACGTGTATATATGTGTGTGTGCATGTGTGTAAATATAGAAAGTTATATATTGCATATTTAACTTTCTCTAAATGTAGATATAAACATGTATATATGTACACATATACTGATATGTACGCTTATCATCTCCCTACAAAAATACTTCTTTATTCGAAATTGTAAAATGATGCTGAATCTTCAAATCCTGCTCCCCATTTGCATTTCGTTAAGGAATTTCAGGATTTACTTACAAAACCACATTCTGAAAAGTGGTTTGTAAGTGTTGTTGCACGTGAGAATTCAACGTAATTATCTATTGTCATCAGAATAGACATGAAGGATTATGAGAAGTTCTTTTTGTCATGAAGCCCATGCTGATCCCATATCACATGGGGATCAATCTGCAAATCAGTCATCGACAGGGGAGATGAGATTTATTGATTGTACAACCTGAGCAGCTCTAAATATGCAAGTGTCACCATTGGAAATGAAGACGATGGCTTGAAGGCAACCTGGGACCATCATTCACACAATTTGAGTGCATTTTCATAAAGGGAATCTGAGACTGCGGCTGGTTAATACATGGCTAAGTAGGCTATGGCTCAAATTGTGAAAAACTGACAAGCAATTTATAAGTTAAATCGTAAATATCCAAAGTCCAGGACCTTGTGTTTTAAGAAACAAAAATGTGTGACTGTCTAAGCAAGAGATACTGGACAAAAATTTCTGTGATATCAGAACTCATCATCCTAAAATAGAATTCAGGGAAAAATTAAATGGATTTTTAAAAATCAGTTAACACAATGTATTACTTATTAAATTCTTTCATGGAGCAAATAGAAGACTAATTTCTCTGGAGCCATTCATGCCCCCAAAAGTTATAATTAAAGACACAAATTGAATGATTTTAATAATGATGAACGTTCACCTTTTTAGTGCTTAGGTATGGTAATATGATAGTCACAGAAGGACTCTATCTTCCATTTTCATTTAACTTTCTCTCCTGGGATTTATAAGGGCACTTTTTCTCATTTATTTATTTATGGACATTAAAATATCAGGAGCTGAGTGGCTGCTTTTTAAAGATTGAATTAGTCTCAACTACTCAAAAAAGCATAGCAGGGTTTTGAGACCACGGAAGGCTTTCTGAATTTCCCAGTGTGCACATCTAGGAATATTTACCTCTTCATATCTTTCCAGTTATACAGGGTCCTGCCAAGAACAAGGATTTGCACATATATTGGCGCACTGCCTCTGTTGTTTTCCTTTTCGCAGAATACAATTAGTGATCAGTGATGCCTTTATAGAAAGCACTCATAACAGAAAAGTGAAATCAAAAATGTTCTTGAAAGATGGAGGCAAAAAAAATGCAGTATTAAAGCTTGCTGGAGAATAAGCAACCTCTGCAAGCTGGTTGGTCAGAATATTTGTATTTTCATATCATTTAGGAAAATCCTATTATGGCTTTAGCTACAGAAACATCCCTGGTGTGCAAGATAGAGGCAGTTCATAAAACACGCAGCATTTTCAGCCGGAAAATAGGGCAACCTATTGCTTTCTGTAGATGGCTGTTACACCCCAGTTCCCATCAATAGAACATAATCTCATTGCAGCAGGCAATACTTGATATCAATGAAACACCAGTTTTCTAGGTACATGCGACTATTCTTACCTAAAAGACAAAAAGATTCTATTTCTGCAATGACCAGTATCTTCAGAACATAGTTATAAAACAAGGTAGTCAAACAAAGAGGTACAGTAGTTAAACACAGGTACGCAGAGAATTCTACCACCCTTCCACCCTTTTTCTTTGCTCTTCAATCTCTCTCTGTCTCTTTCCTGCATAAACTGTCAATTCTCCAAATGCTACTACAAAATGATTTGAGTCAGTGTCAGTGTCAGCTGACTCAATAATTGATAGCCCGATCATTAGATGCTAAATTAGATGACTGTTTCCAAAATGCCTTCTCACTACTAGAGTAGGGGGAAATCTATGTGCATTTGCCTCTTGATCAGGATAATTTCCCCAAAGAATGGGCTAGATGCCAAGTTGCAAAGGCCTGTTTGCATCTAGGACTGGGTAGGCCACACACCCAATTTAGCCAATCTTTAGCCATGCAAAATAAAATAAGTTTTGCTGTGCTGATGTCACAATGATTAAAATATAATAAGCTAATGAGATTACAATAGCTGATTGTGAACAAGACCAATTGTGTTAATTGGAAGCTCCTGAATGGCAATTTTAGCTGCTGCTGAGTTTTGAAATATAATCAGTTTTACTAATTTTATCTGATTTCTTAATGAAGCTTGCCCTGAGCAATTGTTCTATGTGTTCTTTAGCAAACAGTGTATGTCATAACTGCTGACATTAATCTTGATTACTTTAGTTAAAATAAATAGTTATACTTGGGCGGCTTTCAGAAAATACATCATAGTAGATGTAATGCTGGAAAGCAATGGGATCTTGGTTTTTTCCTTTGTTTGGCTACATTTTATTTGCTTCATTCCAACCACGAAGATTTTCTTTGGTGTTACCAGATCTTTCCCAGAGTCTTCATGTATGAATCAAGCAGAGATACTATTTGTTGTTTTGTAATATTCCTCCATCAATAAGTGGAGTAAATTCCTTCATCAATTTACAGGAATAAAGATAAGATTGGCACTGAGGAGAAGGTAACAGACTTTTGTGTTGGCAACACACAGATTATACCATCAAAACCATCCACCAACATTAATGGCTGAGGCTGCAAGAGAGCGAGCACTCAAGTTATTTGTTTTCACAGAGGATTAATATACATTGGATGGCTCCTCCAAGCTTTTTGAGTGTATTGGAAGACTGCCACACCATACAGCCAGTTATAAAAGACTGAGAATGCTAAGAGAAAATAAAGTTTGGGGAAACCAAAAATGCCATTTGAGTAAGTTAAAAAAAAAACATCTTTCATGGTGTTGATTTTTTTTACTCACAATCCTTCAACATCTGCAATTAGGATTGTATATTTAGATTATTTAGTGCTTGTGAGCAAAGATTAAATGGATTTTTACAGGAATAAGCGAGGGGATAGGATAAAAGCTTTTGGAATCCTATGGAACATCTAAAACAAGATAATACATATTAAAACATCATGAAAGAGTTTTTTTTAATTAAGTGATTACACAAGCAAGGGTATTATACCATTCCCCCCAGCCACATGAACAGTTAAAAACATTTTTATTGAGTTGCAACATTGCTTACAGGTAGGCATGTAAATTGCACACATCTTGTGTACTGCTCAATTCATTTTTATGTACGTATATATCCATGAACCACCAAGACTGAGATCAAGAGCTAGAACATTTCTCATACTCCAGATTCACTTGATAATTATTTTATCTTTGTTGGTGTTTCTTTTACCTACGGTTATACAATAAATTAATAAATGTCTCCATTTCTTATGTGGTCCTTGGCTCAGTTTAATATTGAGGCTATTCTAGGCTTGTACCTTAGGGGTTTCTAAGCTCTTCTTTTTCTACCCTCTGGAACAGTGTGCATAAGTTATGGATTATCTATTTCTTGAAATTCTGATACATACAAAGAGTATTTAAAAACCCACCTGGGCCCATCTATTTTGTTGCTCTGTATTTCCATGGTCATTTATATTTATTTACCTATCTTACTAGAAAATTGTCTGTTGTATCTAACTTTCAAATTACAAGTATGTATTTATTATTCAAAGAATTCTCATACCTATTTCCTTTTTTATAAAGCTTTCTGTTTTGATATAATTTCAAACTTGCAGAAAACTTGCAAGAATAAGAAAAGGAACTCTCATGTACTCTTCACCATTCACTATTACCATTCACGATTTATTTACACTTTGCCTTACCACTTGCTTTACTGTTCTCTCTCATACTGTCTCCCTGGATAAAAACATAGATAGGTAGATAGATAGATAAAACATATTTCTTAACTATTTGAAAGCAAGTTAAAGATATCATGTCCCTTTACCCCTAAATACTTCAGTCTGCATATGCTAAGAACAAAGAATATTTTCTCACATAACCACAGTACAGTTATCATTATCAGGAAATTTAACAATAATAAAATACCATTATCTAATGTACAGTGCATATTTAGGTTTTATCAATCATCTCAATAATGTCCTTTATAGCTACATTTTTTTTACTAGTTCAAGATCAAGGTCACGATTATGCATTTAGTTTAGCAATATCTCTTTAATCAACTTTAATCTGAAATACTTCCTCTGTCTTTGTTTTTTTTATTTTGTAGAATGCTACTCAGATTAGGTTTGTCTGATGTTTTGTCATAACTGAATTCAGATTATGCATTTTTAGTAGAAATACATCAAAGATGTTTTCTTTTTATCTCATTTTATTAGAAAGTGCATGCTGTCAGTTAATCCAAATATTAGCGATGTAATATTTGGAGACTGAATTAATGTGGGATCAACTTAGGTCTCTATATTGTAAAGTTAATATTCCCTGTTATTAATAAGTAAGTTACTGAGAGATACTGTGAGCCTATGTAAACATCCTGTTCCTTAACAAATTTGCACCATGAGTTTTACTTTTTATTGATGATTTTCTAACCTCATGTTTGCATATTTATGTCAGTATTCTACTTGAGGAAAGAGATGTTCTCCTTTTCTCTATTGATGTATTTATTGACTTATATTCATATCAATTCTTATATAATGAGTTATAATCCACTTCTCTGATAATTATTTTGATGTTCAAATTATCTCAGATTTGACTGGGACAGCTGAGGCTTGCCATCCTCTGAATGTGTCCCCCAAAATTCATGTGTTGAAACGTAACCCCTGATGCAACAATGTTGAAAGGTGGGGCCTCTGGGGAAATGTTTAGGCCAGTGGTCCCAAAACTTTTTGGCACCAGGGACCAGTCTGACTGGTTTTGTGGAAGACAATTTTTCCACAGATGGCCAAGAAGAGAGGGGGGAGGGGAGAGGGGGGATTGTTTCTAGATGAAAGTATCCCACCTCAGATCATCATGCCTTAAATTCTCATAAGGAGCACTTAGAGTTCATGCTCCTATGAGAATCTAATGCTGCCCCAATCTTACAGGAGGCAGAGCTCAGGCAGTAATGCTCACTTGCTCACCACTCACCTCCTGCTGTGTGGCCCAGTTCCTAACAGGCCACACACTGGTACTAGTTTGCACTCCATGGGTTAGGGACCCCTGGTTTAGGCCAGAAGGGCCCCACCCTTATGAATTGATTAACACTATTGTAAAACGGCTTGATGAGGACGTTTGGTCCCTTTTACCTTTCCAGCCCTTCTGCCATGTGAGAACACAGCTTTCCTCTTCTCTGGAGGACGCCATCTTGGAAACAGACCAACTGGTCTCATCACACAAGCAAACCTGCTGGTGTCTGGACCTTGGACTTCTCAGTTCCAGAACTATGAGAAATCAATTTCTTTATAAATGACCCAGGCTGTGGTGTTGTGTTATAGTGACACAATGGACTAAGACAGGGCTCTTTCAAGTTGGCAACATTGTCCTTTTAATATGCTCGCTAACATGATTTTTTAGTATTTCCTTACTTTCTGGAGAAACAATAAGTTACCACTTTCTCTTACATTCATTCTTCCTAACACCTCCTCTTTTTTTAAAAAAAATAGAAACGTTTGAAGCATTCATGTACAGTTGTTACCAATGAGGAGAGGAATGATTATGTACCGTGATTTTTGTAATAGGAAAGGTGTTAATCTCTAAATTATATCTCCTCTCATGAATGAAAATTTTAGCCTCAGAAACTATAATTTCTAAATGACCATAATCCCCAAAATCACAGGAACCATGTCTGTTATATTTATCCACACATACCTCTGACTAGCACAACAAAGAAATATGTATTGAATGAATGAATGGGAAGCAATAGAAGAAGAAAAAGTGAGAAACAGCTGACCCGATTATTGCCCCTAATTGTTCCTCTATTATTAGTGAAGGCCTCGTGACTCAGTGTTAAAAACGTGTTCCTTTACTTCAGCGATCCTATTTATTAATATATTATCTTTCTTGGATCCTGTGTTTTGAAAGGTTTGTCCAGCAAAGTAACTGCATTGTGCAATGATCTTAAGACGTTTATCACAAGTCTATGACTACAGACGGATTTCCTTACAATGTCAATCATCCAAATGTCAGTACCACTGCGTACTGAAAGAATTAAGAATCTGCCAGAATTTCCTTTTAAAATAATATTAGAAAGAGACAACAAGAGAGTAATTAGCACCCATGGATGTTGCATGTGAAGTAACTTCTAAATGCATGTAGTTTTTCTCCTTTAATTTAGGGATTTATAAAGATAATTTGAAGTGTGAAATGGTAGAGGTAAGTTTGTCGTTCTTAAACTGTATTATCTCACTTGACACTTGATCAATGTACACTTTTGCCTTGCTTGCAATTGATCTTTCCTCAGCTTGTGTTGCTAAAATTTCCTCTGCCGGAATTCATGGTTCATGGAGGCCCTCAGAATTTACGAGGGAGTTTTTAAAAAATCGAGGAGTATAGAAAAATAATTCTGCATTCTTTCTGAAATACTCCATTTTTTCTTTCTACACCTCCTCCCACCCATAGGTATACATTGAGTACACCATGCACTCCTCACCAGCCCACTCCGCTGCCCCCTAGTGTTCTTTGGGCAGAATGTGAATGGGTTAAGAGCAAGCTGCCAGTCCTTTCCCTCTTTACTTATTTGCATGTTTTAAGATCATTGACTCTATATTTCAGTTGTTCCAAAAGTATAGCTACATAGTGAAATGACCTGAATTATGTTCTCCTCTAAAGCATATATCAAATTATAAAATATAATATTGAAGCTGAAGTTATTTTCCTTCCCATAGAATAAGAGAATGAGTTTAATGGGAATTCACAAATTTCCTTAGCATGTCTCAAGTACAAATGACACAAAATTGTATCTGTGATTTCAGATGGTGGAAGAAGAGTGTTAGTAGCTCCTTACAATTGGAGAGTGTCATGTTTCATATGCCAATATGCATTTTAAAATTGAACTATCTATTTAGAAGTTGTTACAATTATGGAATAGGTAGTTTTTCTGTTCTTCACCAGAAAAATACAATTAAAAACTACCGAAGCCATGACTGATTATTAATTTAAGTAAAATTATGACCCAGGGATGATGCATTGTTCAGCTGCATTTTAGGAAATCTCTTCACATATTTTGATAATGATACCTGAGTATGAACCATCTTATTTATACTGCAAAGTGTTTCTAATTTGAGAACTACAATAAAATAATATAAAGTGTTTTTTCTGCATTTAGATATAAAGTTTGTATTACTCATTGATTGCAATAAGGAGGTTGCTGAATCTACCTGTTGATGTTCTTCATATTGAAAGTAATTCATTTATGAGTTTAATCTCCTGAGATATGCTGTATTTGTGTTTGTGCATATACAAACATTCATAACATGTGGAGAATATATATGAACTTATTTGTATTTATATATAAATGCATATGTACAGAAATCAAAATTTTTTTCAATGAGGGTAGTAAGGTACTGTCAATTGGATATTAACAACATATTTAGAAAAAAAGTCTAAATATGGCTCAAGGATGAGTTAAGTTGGTATGTTAGAGCAAGCTAAGAAAAACAAAAAACGCAGCTCGCTGCTACATTATCGCTATAGTCAGTGTCAGCCATGGAGACAGAGATAAAGAAAATGCTCTAAAAGAGAATGCCTCACACCGTGCACCTTGATTTCTCTCTTGTATGGAAGAGAAGCTAACCTCTTGTAAATTTATATATGGACTCGTTAGACATTGCAAATGATTTGACTGATTGGCCAGGAACCTGGAAGTATCAATATTGGACAATTTAGGATAAGGAGGTCTGGGCTAGTGGGATGTGGATAAACCTACAGGTATAGGGACAGGTGCAAAGTGTGATGACTTTTATATTGCACGTTCACATTCACCAGTGGACGGTCACCATGTAAAAAACACTAAACCATTAGTAGGCGGAATGGCTCAGCCAGTGGATATCAGTCATCCCCTGTCACTGGCTAACCCAGTGCTGATCCTTTGGGTGCAGGCACAGAGTAACCATGATTGCAGAAATGGAAGCTATGCACAAATTCAACAGCATTATCCCCCATTCATCAAAGTTGACCTTGTTATTGCTGCTTTTGAATGTCCAAACTTCCTACTGAACCTCCAATATGGCACCACACCTCTAGGAGATCAATTAGCAACTTGGTTGTGAGTTGATTAGCTTGACCCTTTCCACCCTGAAAGGAGCAGCAATTTATCTTGACTGAAACTGACACATATTCCAGATATGACTTTGCTTCTTGCCTGCAGAGATTCAGCCAGCCCCACTATCTTAGGCCTTACAGACGTGGATCCTGTGTAACATGGCACCAGACCAAGGGGGACACTTCAGCAAAGCAGATGTAGTAGTGGACATAAAATCATGGTATCTACTTTTTCTATCACATGAACCCCCGGGAAGCTGCCAGCATAATCGAAGTGATGGAATGGCTTTTAAAGTAATCTTGAGGCAGAACTTAGGGATGACACCCAGAAAGGATGAGGTGGCATCCTTCAGATGCAGTATGCTCCCCAAATCAACAACCACGATATGACATTGTGTCCTAATTTGTTAAAATACAAAGTCCAGGGCCGGGCATGGTGGCTCACGCCTGTAATCCTAGCACTTTAGGAGGCCGAGGCGGGCAGATCATGAGGTCAGGAGATCGAGACCATCCTGGCTAACATGGTGAAACCCCGTCTCTACTAAAAATACAAAAAATTAGCTGGGCATGGTGGCGGGTGCCTGTAGTCCCAGCTACTTGGGAGGCCTCAGGCAAGAGAATGGCGTGAACCCGGGAGGCGGAGCTTGCAGTGAGCCAAGATTGCGCCACTGCACTCCAGTCTGGGTGAAAGAGCAAGACTCCGTCCCCAACCAAAAAAAAAAAATACGAAGTCTGAAAATCAAGTAAAGAAGTAGAGGTGGCTTTGCTTACCTTCACTTGCCATATAAGGTGGCAGATGGGTCAAAATCAAATAAGGAAGTAGGAGTGGCTTTGCTACCCACCTACCCATTGACCCACTTAGGCAATTTGTGCTTCCCTTCCCCACAATCTTGGACCCTGTGAGGTTAAAGGCCTTGGTTCCCAGAGAGGAAATGCTTTTACTAGGGGAAACAGCAAGAGTCCCATAAACTTTAAACTATGATTGTCACCCATTCATTTCAACCAAGAATGGTTGGAACATCAGCCGGGAGGGAAAAGAGTCTCCATCCCAGCAGAGGTGATTGACTCTTATCATCAAAAATAAGTAGGTTTGCAAGAAGTAGTTTCACAATAGTGACAAGTACGAGTATGTTGGCTTTCCTCCCCATAATCCACTGGCTTGACTCTTGATACTCCCTTGCTCAATTTTGACAGAAAATGGGCACATTCAGCAGCCTCAGCCTAAGAGCATGGTGACCACTGGCTGTGACCCCCCAAGGATGAGGGTCTGAATAACCCTAGCAGGTGAGTTCCTGACTTTATACATGAGTACTGGTGCTCTCCAGAGGTGGGAGGAATCTAAAACAAGTAGTACAGTTGGGAAATGATGAGGACCAATTGTAATCTATAGACCAGATGCAGAACTTTACGGTAACCATGTGAGTTTCCTCAGGAAAAGGACCAGCTGGAATTCTGGAAGAGCTATTGCCACATAGAGGATCTTATCATGTCAAGCAAGTGATAGTCTGCATAGGAAGCTTACTTAACAGAAAGGTCCTTTTCTCTGCCATTCTGTATTCTGAACAGGCATGCTGTGAGCTGAATGGTGGCTTCCTAAAAGATATGTCCATGTCCTGTCCTCCAGAACTGTGAATATTACTGTCATGATAAATTTTGTGTCAACTTGGAAGGCGTTTTCGGATGAGATTTATATTTAAATCAATGGACTTAGTGTAAAGCAGGGTGCGCTCCGTAATATGTGTGGACTTAATCCAAATAGATGGAGGTGTGACTAGAACAAAAGACTCACCTCTCCCAAGCAAGAGAGAATTCTCTAGCAGCCTGCTTTCAGGCTTTATCTGCAACATTGGCTCTCCATGGTCCTATAGCGGGCTGCCTTCAGACAGAAACTAGATTTTTGGCTCTCCTATGTCACCAGTCTGCTGGCCTGCCTTGCAGATTTTGGACGTACCAGCTCCATTATTATATAGGTCAATTCCTTTTAACAAATATCTTTCCATATAATAAATCCCTTTCTATATATAACACATCCTATTGTTTTTTTTCCTCTGGAGAACCTGACCAATACAATTACATTACATGGTAAAAGAATGAATATCACCTTATATGGTAAATGCCGTGATTAAGTCAAGAATTTTAAGCAGAAGAGTTTATTCTGGATTATCCGGGTGGGCTCTAAGTTCAATGGCAGGTATCCTAATAAGAGTGAGATAGAGGGAGATGTGACAGACAGAAAAGGAGGATGCAAGATGACCACAGAGGCTAAGATTAGAGTGATATATCCACAGGTCAAGGAATGCTGACAGCCACCAGAAACTGGAAGATGCAACAGAACTGCGAGAGAAGAAATTTCTGTTGTATCAAGCCCCCCTAAACTAAGGATTTGCAGAAATGTGGCTCATGTCTAAAAATGTAAATCACATGTATTCTAAGGGATCTTTAATGATGAAATGCAGCACCTCTCTAGCAGAGACTGCAACATGCACTGGGTTCCTGGTTTGGGATAAACTCTAATGGCAGTAGTCACATTGCTGCTGAATGCACCATGCCCCTGTGAAACACAGGTTCACTCTCCTAGACTTCTTTCTCCACTACGATGATGCAATGAGTTCTGTTTCAAGGCTTCCACTGTCTACTTGAAAGTGGACTCAAGTCCATTCCAAACTTTTAGGTCTCCTAAATGTAATAGATGGGAACTAGTTCTTTCTCTCATGTATCAAATTGATGTAATTGAAGCTACCTTGCCTGGAACCATTTGCCAGAAATATTACAGTGAGAGAACTTGACCAACTGAGACAACTTGGTACTAACCTTAAGGCAGTTTTTACATTGTGGTCTCTGGACCAGAGGCATTAGCATCACGTGGCAACTTGTTAGAGATGCAGAGTATCAGGCACCACCCTGGAGCTACTGGGTCAGAAACTCTGGGGTTGGGAGTCCAGCAAGTTGTGTTTTACCAAGCTCTCCAGGTGATTTTCTGATAATATTTTCGGAAGATATTCTGGCTTAGGTGGTTATTGAATATTTCTCCTAACAAATTCACATTTGCATGACAACTTCCGCAGCTTCTTACAAAGCAAACAATAACAACAGAAAGTGTTTTTTCTTGGGTAGAGATGGTTGCAAGCAGAAACAAGGAGCAAGAAGCACCAGAGATAAATGGTAAATAAGTAACTGCAATTTTCCTGTTTTAAATACTTGTTTTTAGTATAGGGAACTGAACTCCCTGTTTTACAGACTTGGCTAGAATTCATTTCCACATTCTATGTAGATACTGATAAAAGCCTGAGTATCTGTTTCTGTTACACTCCTCTTAAACACTTCTTTCTCTAAACTTTTTAAAATTCAAAATCCAAGAAAAACAATTATGTTTATAATGGTAAAAAATTATATACAAGTGTAGTCATTTGGACTTAGACAGTTCTGCTTCAGATCTTAGTTCAATGACTCAACCAGTCTACTAAGCTCAGGCAAGCTACTTACTAAGTCCCAGTCCCTGGAAATATTAAAATGAGGTTAATAATATCTACTCGTTGGGTTGTTGTGATTCTGAAATAAAATCATGAATACAAATAATATGACATAATGTATGGTATATAATAAGCATGCAGTAAATATTAGGTATTATCTATTTTGTACATCAAAATAGCCTTTCTTCTTTTCTTTTGGAATGGTCTGCATTTCCTCTTAAAGATTGAAATACCTGCTATTTTCTCCCTTGTTATTGCCAAATGCAGAGAATGTAAATATATGAGATTGCTGGGGAGACTTGGCAGTCTTTTCATATTTACTTGGTCTGTTAGATGCAAATCCAATTTGGGGATATCTCACTAAGAATATGATTTGTTATCTGAGTAAGTCTGTGCCAACAGATCAGACCAGCTTAAAGTGCTTCTGTTACAGCCGGATGTATTACAGTTTATTTACTTAATTTACCTTTGCTTTGCTTCTCATTTTTTTTCTCTTTGCTTGTTTGGCTTTGTGGTTGTGACTGTAGTTGTTAATTCTTTTCTCATTATATATGTATCAATTTGGATCCTTTTGTGAACCTTGGATCTATATGACTCTGTAGTAAGCCCAAGAACTTATTGAATGATTGAAGTTAGAATACAAATATGCTAGAAAAAGACAAATGAACAGTAAAATATCATAAATATAGTCTATGATTAAGATATACAGAAAGAAAAGCAAAGAAGACAATAAATATATGTGGGAAAATACTTGAAAACAGACTGAAAATTAGCTCTTCATTAGTGACACAATCAGGGGAAATTGATTTGTAGTATAACATAGAAGCAGTAGATTTAATTCCCTGGTAAACTAACTTATTGAAATATTTTAGTGAATAAGATTAATTGAAAAAATTGTGCAGAAAGTGCAAAAGTTAAGATTTGAATTCAGTTCAACTTCACATTAAAGCCCCTGACTATATCCAGGGACATCACAGGATAACATTTTATAGGAGAGTTGAGGTATCTTTGTAATTCCGAGACCTTTGAAAAATAAAGTCATCTTTCTGAGGTCTTACCTTTATGTAAAAGATGAATGTAGAGAATTTGGCTTATATTAATTATAATTACAGATGTAGTTATAAGATATGCAAACTTTATTTAAACCATCCTATTAGCACGAAAGCAGTCCAGATTGAACACATCCTTGCCAATATCTAAGGCAGTTCCTCGACAATCATTTCTGAGAAAAGGGAGAGCACTCAATATTTCCTGTTCAAGAGCCTTCAATCACTCCCTATTACCTGTAGAATGAACGCTGAAGTCCAAGTACATTGATACGGTAATCTAGTCCTTTCACAACCTTGCCGTCATCCGTTCCCTCAATAAATACTTCCTAAATTCCTACTATGTGTCAGACACTAGTCTCATTAGGGAAACAGCAGCAACTAAAAAAAAAAAAGGCCAAAATCCATGTCTTCCAGGAAGTTACTTTCTAATCATCTTCCTTCCTCCAGAGATTGCCAACTCATAGAGTACAATACTAAATCTATGCTTCTTTGTGTCTATCTACAGCTTCTAATATGGTTCTCCACACAGAGTGGACCTTCAGTAGTTTATTTTTTAATAAATGAATTACATCAATTTTATAAAAGTATGGAGTCTTGGAGCTAGAAAGAGTCTCACTGCCCTTGTCCCACATGTCATTGCACAAGGGCTGTATTATAAAACACCTTTGGGTAATACGGCATAAGATTTCTCTTTTATTGGAGATTCGTAATGCACATTAACATATCAAAGGTCCTTAGGATTTCTACTATCGAGAAATTCCTAGAATTTCATAAATTCATTGTATCTCAGAACTATTTTAAGGGATAAAGCTTATTAATATCCTTAAATTCTTTGGCACATATTTTATTAAATATTGATATAAATGTTTTTTATTGAATTCTACAACAAATATTTCCCATTAAGAAGTCAATAGAGTTTTAAATGTAACACCTTGTCAAACTCCTTGGTAAATCTGAAATTTGTGTAACAATGGTAATATGTTATTCAATGACTTTATAAATGAGAGGCGGACTGCATATCATTCCTTTTCTGCTTATATTATGAAGTCTACTTAAGACCATGCAAGGAAGTAGTCATGGGGTCTCAGCCCCAACTTATTTCATTTGTTCTTTGGTTCAACAGTTTGATCAACTTCTGGACTATTCTCCTTTATATAGGAAGAACTCAGTCCTCTCTTTATGGAACTGTGTTATGTGGGATTTCATCACCTCTGCAGTGTAACCTTCAACTTATGATGGATCAAGTGCTTGTAAAGAAAAGCAGATTTAACATGTCTCAGATTACAAATGCAGAACTATAAATGTAAAACAGCCGAGTATGTAGGAACTTTATGTCATAATTAGGAATGGAGAGCAAAGCCTTTATAAACCTATTCTCAATTATCTACAATTCCTTCAAAGCAGCTATCTGGATCCAGGCTTGGTAAAGCATTTTTCTAGCCAAATGATTGTCAATATACACCTGCACTGTTAAAAGATGGCGTCCCTAAATAGCCCATTTTCTTCTCCCTCTCCATTTGGTACACCAGATGTTTGGGTTTTTTATTTGTTGAAGAGTGCATCGAGTTCCCACATGTCCTTTTAGAAAAAATCATAGCTTTTAAAAATAAAGCTGTCTTCCTAAATGGCAGTGGGCCACAGATAAAGACCAACATGTGTTGTAACTCAGAATGTCCGTTGCTGTGGTTACATTTTTATGATTTAGCTGTAAAATACTTAATAGATATGGTTCTTGATGATTTTTCTTTTAACTTTAAATGACAGGTGGGTTATTTCTGTTCTCTTAATTTTGTTAAAAAAAAAGGGGGGGGTGGTGTATGTGTGGAAATTGAAAAACTTGACTTTGGTCAATGAACTGGTCATTGAGAAAGCTGAGATTTGAACACCAAAATCTGTGGTCTCCTCCTACGCCTACTTGACCCCGCTTTAAGTGAAATCTCAACTCACTATACAAGTTTCAACTCACTATACTTCCCACTTCCTATCCTCATCCATCTGTTACATCTGCATGTACAATTATGTTAAGCATGCTTATGTCACTCAATGAACTTATTTCCCTTTTGTCAGCTCAAGAATTTCTTGTATGAGATTTTTTTGTTCATGTTTCAACAAGTCTCCTCTTCAAAAATTGCAGTTCCTTCCTCCAGGAGTAACATGGATGTTTAGGAAGTGAAGTTTATTCCATTTCCATATAGTTCCGTGAAGAGGAAAAAAAGAGAAAAAAACAAACAAATGAATAAATATTTCTAATTATGGAAAGCCTAGATAAGAAACATCTACTTATAAGTCAAGGAATAAAACCTGCACATACCGACAGAGAAATTACGATCTCTAGAATGTAACTATTATGAGTTCATGTATGCCCATGCTAAACACCAAAGCTGAAGTTAACTATTAATAGTTTTGTCATCATGGAGCTGTTGTTACTATTACACATATAAGCAATTCAACTCCCAACTCTTTAGTTACTCTGACTCCAGGACCTCAAATGCTACCCATAGAAAAACAGCCTGGTGAATGGCAGGAGTGACACCATCTTGAAGTGAAACCACCACGATGACCAATGTTTGACTCCTGCATACAAAGGTGTTCCCATAGCATTGATAACTCCTTCTAAGGATGCTTATCCAATCCCCAGTAGTCATCAGTTTTGCAAGAAGTCTGAGGCATGACCAACTGCTCATATTTTACCAAAATAGCTTGCTATATTAAGGATATTTTCTGGAGGGTTGGTGTGGGGATCCACGGTCTCATGGCTACCTGTGACATCAGTTCTGTTCATAAGTTCCTATTAAATGTCTCTTTTTGAGAAACTGTATTTGCCAGCCTCTTTCTTTGACCTCTCAGCTCCCTTGGCCTTTGGGGTAGGTTTTCCTATACCTGCTCCCTGCAGAACACTACCTTTAAGGGCTCAGTATCACTGCCATTGGTACCAAGTAAATTTAAATCTAACAAGAAGAACATATCTCTATTTCATCTAAACTTCCATGATATTTCATCCTTATCTCACCTAGAGCTTTTATCTATAATTGGAACTATTAACTCATAGCTCTCCTCTTACGCAATTATGCAATTAATTTCCTAGGAACACAGTCCAAATAGCAAAACACATCCTTTGACTCTTCTCAAAAATAGTAACATTGTGCTTTTTATATAGTTGTAGTTTAATAGTTGTTAGAAAACAAGGGTGTCTACTTTTAACATCTTACCATTTTTTTAAATTAATATTTTGATGCACTAGCTAATGCAATTAGAAAAGGGAAAGAAAAGTGGGAAGGTAGAGGCAAAATTAATATCATTATTATTATTATTGTTATTATTATTTAGACAATTTTATCTACTTAGAACACCCAAGAGAGGCATCTGAAAAACTTTTAAAAAAATAAATGAACAGAAAATCTAACAAGGTTAATAAAAAGTTTATTTCAAAACTCAATAGTCTTCCTATAAAAAATCAACAGTTAGAAATAAAAAGATTCCATTTATTATGGCCACAAAAATATACATTACCTTGACATAAATTTAACAAAATATGTGATTTTTATATGAAGAAACTGTAATTTTACTGAAAATTTCAAATTTTAAAAGTGTGAATAAATAAAACAACACAACTATCTCATCTTAGGAAGTAAGACTAGATTATAATACACATGATTCTCCCTAATCTATATTTATAATTAAAAAGTTATTAGAAATAAGAAATGATTATTTTGATGCTACTTTAGCTAGTTTTTTTTTTCTTTTTCTTTTTTTTTTTTTTTTGAGACAGGGTCTCACTCTGTCACCCAGGCTGGAGTGCAGTGGCGTGATTTTGGCTCACCGCAACCTCTGCCTCCTGGGTTCAAGCGATTCTCCTGCCTCAGCCTCCCAAGTAGCTGGGATTACAGGCATGCACCACTACCACCCAGCTAATTTTTGTATTTTTATTAGAGATGGGGTTTCACCATGTTGGCCAGTCTGGTCTCAAACTCCTGACTTCAAATGATCCACCCACACTGGCCTCCCAAAGTGCTGGGATTACAGGTGTGAGCCAATGCGCCCGGCCTAATTTGGCTAATTCTGAGACAAATATTAAAAAAAAAAATGAACAGAGAAAATCTTAAGGCACATTCTGAGAGAAAAATCTATAATGATGGTCATTGTCAATCTGGTAGAAGAAAATGTATATTTCTTAATGATTTTTATATTTTAATCTTGACATGGTTGAGTGAGGACCTCCTAGAAAGAGATCGTGCCTTTGTTATTTAACTCCAGGGAGTAGGAAAGGATTCTTAACCATTTAGAAAGCTTCCTCTTTTCTTTTCTCCTTTATTTGAATTATAACAGATTGTCTTCAAAGGCATATTCACTATCCTTGACAGTGTACACTACAGAATGGAGTGAGCTCATTCATCTACTGTTGGAGGTATACAGGCTTAGTAGGTGACACAGAGGGATGTAGTGTAGGGTTGCCTAGCTTAGTGGTGATAACAATTCATGTTGTCCTAGCCTTTATAATTCACTAAACATTTTCATTAAAACAACCATTTTTTATTAATAAGGGATGTATTAATTAATTGTTTCTTCTTGCACCCGAATGAACAAATGTTTATTCTCTAACATTCACATTCTTCCACTCCCTAGTCTTCTATCAGTGTGAGTATACATGGTGTGTGTGCATTATATTTTTCTGTAATCATATTCATGCTACTAATTCACTGATTTTTGTCATCATAAATCCTACCATGTACTCTAAACTTTAAAAAAAAAAGATAGATTTTTTCCCCCTGCCTTTGAAGTTTTTACTGTGACATTGTTCAGCTATAATTATGTCATGTTACAGTATGCCTATCATCTTGTGCTATATGATACCAATCTGGGACTTGGCTGATTAGTTGAATTATTTCCCTTGTTCAATTAGTTTGAAATTTTCTAATCCAAGATTAGTTAATTAATCTTTTCAGACTTTCATTCTAATCACAAGTCTACTCTAGGAATCAAGATATCACACAATCATAAGCAGGCCTATAAACCACGCACAATGTGAAATGTATACAGTTAAATCCTCACCCATAAATGGACTTTTAGCAAGCCCAAGTTTTTCAAGGTTGTTTATGAATTTCGACACTCTCAATTAATATAATCAATAGCATTTCAAATCATTAAATTGATTTTGTTACAAAATAGAAGGATGTGCCTTCGTTCCTGGGTTCATTTTTTAAAATTCCTTGTTTACTATTTTTATAATTACTACTGGCTTTTAAAAGAATTGCAGTTCATGATGACTAGAAAAACTAAACTATAAACCAGCTGAAAAAAAAGAGCAAGAACTTTGAATTTATTTAGGTAATTCAAACAATGTCATGCATTAATTTGATTCCATTTTAAGTCATCTTTTCATCATAAGAAAATCTGTTCACTACACTTTGTACATTTCTAAGGACAGATTTAAGCTTCATGAACAATTAGCATGTGGTGTTTCTAATTACCTCAAATTTCATTTAGCTATTCATTGAAATGTGTTCTTAAATAGTATGTTTTTGCTCATATTTTACTCTCCTACAGTTTACAATGCCTCAATAAAAATTCCCCTGAATTAGGCTGAACACAGAATAGAAACACCTTTCTTCCCATTTCATTATTCATAAAGCTTGCCATTAGTTGCATTAGTTGTGATTGCTTTCTGTGTCCCAGTGTAAAAGTACCAGTACCATTTCACACCACGTGCAGAGTGGGCATCTCACTAATTTCCCCCCTCAAGTTCTGATTCAATGCATAGGGCTTTTCTTTATTTATTTCTCATTTTTTAGCACCTTCTATGAGTAAGCACTGTGTGCATTACGTATTTTATTATTACAATTCTCCCAACAATATTATGACTTTAGGACCATTTATCCCATTTTACTGATGAAGAAACTGAGGCCTAGAGAAGTGCACCTGTTTCCCTGAGGTCACTTAGATGATACACGGTAGGAGCCAGAATCTGAACCCAAGCCTATCTCATGCTAAAAATCCGCATTTGTCCTTTCCAGTCCACTAATTGCAAGAATTGCAATCCAATGAATTGCGTTTCCAAATGCATGGTATATGAAGAGTTGTCTAGCTTTCAGGATGAAATATTTAGACTTCTTGCAGACCCACAGCTCTCATGAGTACAAAACAAATCTACCCTGACCCTTCTTACCACTGCAAGAGAAGACCTACTGGTGGCTCAGCAATAACAACAACCTTTGTCTCCATGTAACTGCAGTCAGATGAGCTGTGCTCTGACCTCCTCCGTTCACTTAAGATTCTAGGACCTTCTCTGAACAGAGGGGCTGAAGTTTCTTCAAGGTTGCTGTCATTTGGAATTCTAGGTCGTACCATGCTGCATGCTTGTGCAACTTCACAGCTACCTTCTAGCCAGCACCTCTAGCGTACTGTATATTAATAGAATATTGATATAGCAAAAATACTGTTTGGGATTTATCATTTGGTAAATCCTCCACCGTCTGCAGTTTTACAGAGCCATTTAATTAGCAATTTTACAACCTCCACTCCTCTCATTAAATTAATTAATAATTAAGTTCAAATATAGGCATCTTTAATGTCATAATTATATTTCAGTTTTATGGTCACTGGAGTTTAGCTCATTAGGGTAGGCACTCATAAACCATAACCCTGCTTAGTGGCTGAAGCAGGTCCATGTCACTGGGCTGATTCCAGTTGATATTTTAATTTCTCTTTCTTTAGTAACAGCTGCCATTTTGTAGAGAGAAATTTCAGTCTTTGTCCTCTGTGAGCATAAAATAACAATCAAAGTAACAACATCAACAAATGCAATACAAAACATGTATCATGTGATTCTCAGAGTCTCATTGACTTTTATGATGTCTCCCTGGAATATTTTTGTAACATTAGCCCTCACTATGTTTTCTGATTGGATAAAGTGTCCCACCTTTACACTTGGCATTAAGCACAAAGTAACCATGTCAAAGACTGGTGAATGATGTAGTCTCATTGACTTTATGATTTACTAAGTCAGTAATGGCATTTCACACAATATGGTAAGCTGTACATTACTTCAGATGGAGTGGATTTATTTCAGTCATTATCACTGATTAAACCAGCTTAGTTGAAGAGGCAAAACAAAACTTGCCTTTGAAATTGTTCTTATTTAATTTTGTTCGCCTTCACATAACCCAGGACAGTGCTAATTATTCCTTGATGGAGCTCATATTTCTAATGTAATTCATATGTAAATTCTAATTTAATTCATATGGGAATGTTTGTGTTACTTGTCTCCTCTCAGGCAAGAACACAAACACAGAATTAAAGCTGTTTGGAAATAAAAACTTTATGTTCCCTTTTTTGACCTGGCTTTGATTTGCTTTGCTTTGTTGTTCCTATAACAAAGCCTAATCACTTCTGAAAGTTAAGATTCTAAACTATAGTTTAGGGAATAAAAACTATCTTTACACCTTTAAACAATTTGCAGATATTTTGAAGGTGCAAATTGCATTTTCACATGTTAGCAAAAGTTGTGTCATTTAAGCATTTACTCAGGTTTTCTCTGGTAAAAGATATTGTTCAGAATCTTGAGAACTCTAAAATCACAGTCTTCGTAAACTCTATTAAGGGAAAATATACTAATTTTTCTGCTATATTGCTGACAACAGGCTGTGATGAAGATGAAGTAAGATGGAACAGATCTCAAATGAAAGATGGTCTTTTAAAAACAGTTGCGGGTTGTTATGAGCAAATACGGTATTGTAACTGACATCTTTGAAGATTCATGATCTAAGCCACATTATGTTTTTTAAAAATGCATCAGGCTAAACCAGTTATGTATGCCAAAAATATTACATTGGTACAAGGTCAAGACCAGGTGGAAAAAACTGTAGGGTGTTCTACCTAAAATCCACAGTAAACTACTAGTGTAGGGTAAGGCAAAGAAAAGAGGCACAGGTAACAGGCACTTCTTAAGAGACTGAGAAACTAAAAGTAGCAAAGGATTGGGAATGATGGTGAGGTTGAGCGCAGAGCTGGTGAGAAGTTCACAGTCACTTCGCCTGTCGTCTAGGGCTGCTCCAAAACCAGAGAGACTCACAGAGGACCTTTGCAGTTTGCCAATCTGGCTTTTGTTCTGCTAGATGTGTGTGTGCATGTGTGGGTGTGGGTGCGGGTGTGTCTGTGTGTGTATGCTTGTCTCACTCTCAGTGATATTGAATTATGCCTTATGCCTGAGAAATATTTCTATCTTGTATTTAACACCAAATTTTCAAACTTAAGGGTAATTCACCAATACCATCAAGGAAAAACAAGTAAATATTTAAGATGAAGAACCCAAGATGAAAAAAAAAGTTAAATCACAATTAGATCTGTTCTCTGCCTTAATCATGTCGCCCTGGACTCCTTTTTAAGGTGAAAAAAAGTTGATTTGTTTTTCTTTGTTATCTCTTATCACTCATCCATTAGACATTGCTTTGTAAAATATAAGCTCAAGGAAGCTGTGATGTCTCAGCTAAGTATGAATTACAAATGTAGAATGGCCATAGACAAATACTATAATGACTTGTTTGCATTTTGGTAACGGATCAGATTTGCACTGCAGTCAGAAAGGACCTTTCCAGTCATACCATCCTCACATGGCTGACTTTGTAATATCTAGGACATAATTACACTGGCATTAAATATGCACACACACATACACACACATCATGCCAACATTAGAGCTGTCCGAAACTATTTTCAATAATTGATTTGCCGTTTAATTGAACAGCATGACTGACTAACATAGCTCATTACTTTACTCATTAGTTAATTATCGAAGAAAGTAGGACAAGTCAATAAAATGGAAGGCTGTAAATTCCAATACTAATTAGCACCATTTCCTTAGAGACATATTTAAGGGCAGACTGGCTACCTGAATGTCCTAGGACCTTGTGGATGAAGGAGAAGGATAGATGCATCATAAATCTAGATTACAGGAAAGGAAGAGGAGTAGGCAGTAAGTAGACATATGGATGTACTTAGCTACTGCTCCCTCCACTGTTTGAACTGAAACACATAACTGGGTAGGAAATAACCATGAGGAGAAAGGAAGATCATTCATTTAGTATCCTTTGAAAACAGCATGCAAAACAAACTTGCCTTACTTCTTTTAAAATCTTGTTTGCCACTGTGGTTTCCCCATCCAGTTTACGGACATTATTACAGTAAATGGCATTTATTTGTAGATTTTTATAAGTGGATTCCATCTTCAGTATAATTCTAGGAGAGGAAGAAGTGCTTTTCCAAGCTAGCAAATGGTTCTTTTGACTTATAAGGAAAAGACAGCATAGCCATTTATGCTTTCTCAATCCACATTAACCTCATATGACCAAGAGTTATAACTATGTATTCATCATCCAATAACCCACACATATTTAGAATTTTATCTAACTTTCTCATTACATAGAAGTGGATTCAAAGCACCCCCACTTTGTGTCAGTGTTAGTTATATGCCTTTGGAAAAATCTTCCATCTATTGTAACTCAATATTTTCTTAGCTGTGTAGTGGGGACAATATCACCTATATTTCACAGCTGTTGAGAAGCTAGAAAAAACTAATACTTGGTTTGTTCTTGATCAGTGTCTGCCACTGTGCCTAGCACATTTCTTACTCCTTCCTAGAAAAAATATCTAGCCATCTTATCTGAGGCTATCAAATGGCTGAGAACAATTGCAACACAGTCACGATAGGGTACCCTTTGCAAAGCAAGGGATTCTGGCCATGTGTATTAGTCAGTTCTCATGCTGCTATGAAGAAATATCCGAGGTTGGGTAATTTATAAAGGAAAGAGGTGTAATTCATTCACAGTTCCACAGGGCTGGGGAGGCCTCAGGAAACTTATAATCATGGCAGAAAAGGAAGCAAACACATCCTTCTTCACATGGCAGCAGGAGACAGAAGGCTGAACAAAGGGGAAAATCCCCTTATAAAACCATCAGATCTCATGAGAATTCACTCACTATCATGAGAGCAGCATGGGGGTAACTGCCCCCAAGATCCAATTACTTCCCACTGGGTCCCTCCCATGACATGCGGGGATTATAGGAACTACAATTCAAAATGAGATTTGGGTGGGGACACAGTCAAACCATATCACCATGGGAATTTTTTAAATGATTGCAGCTTATAAGCCTGGTTATGATTGCTTTGGGTGCAATGATGACATGCTGTGAACTGTGCCCAAAGTAAGCCCGGTCAGTGAGGAAGGGTTATCCTCTGCCTGGCCACTGTGGAGACATTCACATTTCAGTAAGAGATGGCCAATTAATCTTGCATTAACCTTAATCACTTTTGCCTTCAGTCTCCCAAAAGTTGCTCATTTTGTTTGTGTTGTGGTGGGACCAGACCTAATAGGTGCTCACTTTCACACTGATTTCATGCTTATTTAATGCAGCTACAAAAGAAGAAATTTCAGCATTTGTATAGTCTGTGAAATTCTCCCCAAATATGAACAAATGCACATTCACAGAGTAGATGCAGCTATTATTAATCTTTTCTAAAAAATAAATAATTGACTTGGGTGGAGATGCTCAAAGGTATAGAGTTAGTTAAAGGTTAAACTATGATTGAATTTTTCCTTTCTCAATTTTCATCATTCTTTTCATAATCATGGGTTATAGTCATATTATATTATATCTAGAAGGACATCTAAGATTGTCAAGTCCAACTCTCTTGGTTCAGAAAAGGAAATGCAGCCTCTGAGAGGTGATGGAAGTATTGCAGACTTTAAGGCTAGATGTTTTCAGAGATTGGTCTGGATCCTGGATCTCTTTTTCCTATATTCCAATGCCTCTTTCCCAGTCCACATCCTCTTCCTCTAGGGATTCACTTTAATTTCAATCTATTATTTTTTCTTGTTTTCCGTACCCCGCTCCATCTCTTTCACAGCTCTACAGACGGCTTGGACTCAGTTTTTCAAGGCAGTGCTCAATCTAAGAGTGGGAAGGAGAAAAGTCTTTGTCTCTTAAGTAAAAAGCTGCAGGTTTTTAGAACTTGTCTCTACGGATTTATAACAGCTTACTTCAGGGTGAATATTGGTGTTCATGAATCAGGCCTTCCAGTTTGTACAAGGGTATACAATGGGTGAGAAAAGTTGAAGGAAAGCTTGTAAGATTTTCCTCTATTTGTAAACCTACACATACGTGCTCTTCTTTACCCCTGTGCTAGGTTTCTAGCCTTGTATCTGTGTCCTTTGTCCCTCTAGCTTCTTGCACTCTTAAAATGTCAAATTCCTCACATTCACAAATGCCCCATGTGCTTTTGTTTCTCCAGTGCCTGTGTTCATTCCAGTCCCTCCACCTGAAATGTACTTTCCTTCTCTCTCTGCTGGCCAAAACCCCAGTCAACAGGATGAGGCAAACCAGGCACACCACCTCGACAAGGAAGTCCTTCGGCACTCTCTAGAAAAAAATCTGTGAATCAGTTCTTGATCTCATAAAGCATTTTGTTGATATTGAAGTCCACATTCCAGATTACTTCAGTTGGCCTTCTTCCCTGCCAGATCTCATGAACCCTGTAGGCATCTTATTCTTTAAGTAGGTAATCTAGCACAGAACCTGGTACAGAATTTGATAATTGATGACAAATATTACTTGAATGAATGATTGCATAAATGAATAAAAGATGAGTGAAATGGAGTTGAGCGGGTATTTTAAAAATTTTCGCTTTTTCAAAACTATAGTAGTTACACTCCATAGTAAGGTAGCTATGGATTTTATCATTTGTAGAGACATTTTCTTGAAGGTTACATCTAAATATATGGAAATACAATTTTTTAGTGTGTACTATAAAATATCTTGATTACAATTTTCTAAGATTTTTATTAAAAACAAACTAAAGCAACAACTTTTTAAATCTATTTGTAATAAACTCAAATTTAAATATAAAGGGAAATCACATCTTATTTTTCTTTGACATATTATAGTTATGTTTGGCATTATTCTCAAAACCACAAGCAATGGTTTCTTTTTTCAAACATGTTTTAGAAGTACAGTATTAAGCCAAGCTCTTCTAAGGATTATGCAGGGAGTTTTATCAGCCTTTTTGAGAATCAGGCCTCAGGTACTAATAAATGAGGCTGGGAATTAAAGGGGAGAATGTGGTGGGATGGTTTAATGAAAAGCTCTGGTTAAAATGGTTAAAAAAAAACCCCAAAAAACAAAACTCTAATGATTTTAGTAAAAGCATTTAAAAATAATTACACACACTTGTATGCACATTTAGAAATCATGTTTCAGAAGAAAATGATTAAATGACCCATATCAAATATAATCAACCTGGGAGAAGCTAAAGTGAACTACATTTTTACTTTTAAATGCTCCTTTTAATGCATGAACGCAACCGCAAGGTACCTTAGTATTTGGAAAACAACCACCAAGAGAAGAAGCAAGAAATTTCAAAGTTTAAGTTCTTGGCTCACGTGAATTGGCACTGTAAATGTGACAAAGTTATCTATATTCATTGGAAATCTCTTTATGTGGAAAAACTATGTAATGACACATTACACAGGGAACTAGAAACACAAATGATTAATGAAATAAATGCTGACAAAAATATAAATCTAAAATTAAAGGCTTTTTCTTAAAATTATTTTCAAAGCTACATAAAGCAACTGATTTAAAAGTGAAAAATATATTATCCAATTGATGTCATGATATAATTATTTGCTATTTACTTCCATTCAATTAACTAAATTTAAGTGTTTTAGCAGATAAGTTATGGATTTAATAGGACAAATACTTTACCTCAAATAAGATAATTTATAATAGAGTGATATTTAAAACATTTAAAAGCATAAAGAGGGTCCATTAGTTGAGTATGCAGATAATTGCTTTACCTGATTTTTTATTTATTTATTGTTATTTATTTATTTATTTGAGATGGAACTTCACTCTTGTCTGCCAAGCTGGACTGCAATGGCGTGATCTCAGCTCCCTGCAACCTCCGCTTCCCGGATTCAATCAATTCTCTTGCCTCAGCCTCCCGAGTAGCTGGGATTACAGGTGCTCGCCACCATGCCCAGTTAATTTTTGCTTTTTTTTTTTTTTGAGACGGAGTCTCACTCTGTCACCCGGGCTGGAGTGCAATGGCGCAATCTTGGCTCACTGCAACCTCTGCCTTCTGGGTTCAAGCGATTCTCCTGCCTCAGCCTCCTGAGCAGCTGGGATTACAGGTGCACACCACCATGCCTGGCTAATTTTTTGTATTTTAGTAGAGACGGGGGTTTCACCATGTTGGCCAGGCTGGTCTCGAACTCCTGACCTTGTGATTTGCCCGCCTCGGCCTCCCAAAGTGCTGAGATCACAGGCGTGAGCCACCACACCCGGCCCTGAAAATATTCCTATAGTAGAAAAATTGGAAACTCAAGATCAAGATAAATGTGTGGTCTATACAGAATTTTTCTGAATAATTGCCTAACATTTTCAAACAAGTTGTGTTAATTGTTCAGCTTTCCTATATATATAAATTTGACTTTGCGAATTTTAAACTTACTTAAGAAAATAAAAATTGTTTTCGTAATGTGTCTTTTACTGCAAATTCTATAAAAATGTGCAATTTTTTTTAAAATATAAAAGACTCCTTAGTGAGCATAAATAATTTTATTTGGAACATATTTTCAGAGTTTCACATGCAATAAAATATGTTTATTAGGTCTAAATGCCTTCTTTTCTTCCATATTTTTCACTAAATTCTTTGTCATCTGAACAAACTTTCGCTCTTTCATTTGATTATCACAACTCACATTTTCCAAGCAGAGGTGAGGTCACAGGTATGAAAACACTTCACGCTGATTTTTAAAAATTTCTTATTGTGAGAAAGTATATATAACATAAAATTTCCCATTTTAACCATTTCAAGTGTATAATTCAGTGTCATTAATTATACATTGTTGTGCAATCATCATCATTATCCATTTCCAGAACTTTTTCATTAAAACTCTCTACTTATTAGACAATAATAACTTGCCTTTATTTTTTTCCTCCTAGCCCCTGGGAACCTCAAATCTATTTTCAGTCTCTATGAATTTGCTTATTCCAGATATTTTACTTAAGTGGAATCATACACTATTTGTTCTTTTGTGTCTGATTTATTTCACCTAGCATAATGTTTTCAAGATTCTTTTTTTCTTTGTTTGTTTCTTTTTTAACTTTCATTCTATATCCAGAATGGTGTATTGTAGGTTATCTTTCAGGGTTTTCACAGTCTTGGATTTTACACTTAAGTCTTTAATCCATCTTCAGTCGATTTTTGTATATGGTGTAAAGAAGGGGTCCAGTTTCAACAGATTCATCTGTATTGTAGCATGGATCAGAATTTCATTCCTTTTTTTTTTTTTTTTTTTGGAGACGGAATCTCACGCTGTCGCCCAGGGTGGAGTGCAGTGGCACGATCTCTGCTCACTGCAAGCTCCGCCTCTCGGGTTCGCGCCATTCTCCTGCCTCAGCCTCCCGAGTAGCTGGGACTACAGGCGCCTGCCACCACTCCCAGCTAATTTTTTGTATTTTTAGTAGAGACAGGGTTTCACCGTGTTAGCCAGGATGGTCTCGATCTCCTGATCTCGTGATCTGCCCCTCTCGCCTCCCAAAGTGCTGGGATTACAGGCGTGTGCCACCGCGCCCGGCCCAGAATTTCATTCCTTTTTAAGGCTGAATTATATCCCATTGTACGTATATACCACATTTTGTTAACCATTCACCTGTTGATGGACAGTTGAGTTGTTTCTACATTTTGGCTATTGTGAATAATGCTGCAGCACACATGGAGTACAAGTATCTGTTTGATCTTTGCTTTTAATGATTTTGAGTATATTACAAATTTCCATGTAATACTTGTAAATTTAGCATTTGAAGGAACTGTCAAACTGTTTTCCACAGTGGCTGGACCATTTTGCATTCCTAAGTGCAATGTAGGAGGGTTCTAACTTCCCTACATCCTCCCTAACACTTGCTATTTTCTTATTTTTGTTTTGTTTTTTATTTTAACTATCCTAGTCTGTGAAATGGTATCACATGGTGGTTTTGATATGCATTTTTCTAATAACGAATGAAGTTGAACATCTTTTCATGTGCTCACTGCTTATTTGCATGTCTTCCTTGAAGAAAGGTCTATCAAGTTATTTGCTCATATTTTAACCAGGTACTTTGTTGAGGAATTTTTGGAGTCCTTTATAGATTCTGCATATTAAACTCTTAGATATAGATTTGAATATCCATGTGGATATAGATTCGCAAATATTTTCTACCATTCTGTAGGTTGTCTTTTCACTTTCTTGATAATGTCCTCTGATAACAAAATAACTTATCAATTCAAGTTATTTAATACTCTCATTTTACAGATTAATGTCTAATATAACTACCTTCTTAAGGAATTCTTCATTTCAGTTCAATTGAACAGGTTGTTATAAAATATGTTTGCACCAGGAGGTAAGAATACAAATATTTTTAAAAAGGACATGGTCCCTGCCTCAAGGAATCTTAGCATGTTGTAGACTCATAAACAGATAATTTGTTTGACATAAGCAATAATAAGTAAAGCGGTTTCTATAGGGCAGCTGATGTTTGCAGAAAGTAACCTAAATCCATAATTATCATATATAGGCACCAATTTCACCAAAAAAAATGTGTGGGAAGTGTAAATAATTAAATACCATCTCTGCCATGTAATAGCTCTTTAAACTTTGTCAAGTTCACCAACACTTGAGGTACTCTAATTTCCTCACCTGTAAAATTGGGGTATTGATTCTCATTCTTAACTTCTGTGATTGTTGTGAAAGATCAAATGAAATAACAGATGGGAAAACATTTTGGGATTTAAAGCTACTATGCAAATGTAAAGCCTATTATTATTATGTATTCTTGTGCACCAATTACTTGGCATCATAATAGTTGGTAATAATCATTAAGGGTTATCATTAGAAATATAGACCTGTCTGCAAGCTTACATGCCATCTTTGTGTTTGTGTACCTAGTGCACCTCTACAGTTGGGAACATTAGTATGTGCGTTTGTTTTATTTTCCAAACTATGCAATTCTTTTCTGGTAAATGCTATTAAACTGCTGGCTTTCATCCTCCACAGCCTTTTTCACCAGTGCTGTATTCAGGCATTTCCACTGCAGCTGGTGTAAAAGATGCAGGCTGGAATTGTTCTGGTCGAGTCTGAGTGGTCCTCTTTTAGAAACTGGGCCCTCCGGCCTCAGCAGCCTTTAATCAGCTGTAACTGGAGTGAAGCTGTCAGCTCCTGCTTGTTTCCTGTCAGCTTTAGTACCATTTAGAGCATCCCTGATAAATGTACAGTACAAATTTAACAGTCGACCTGTGAAAAAGAAAAACCAAACATCTCTAACACACTGGAAGAAACTTTCTTTAGCCATATCACGAAAAATCCGTGGGCTAGAAGCTCCAGTGTTGACAAAATAGAAACTGATGACATGTAAATGGATGCATTGAAGAATACAGTCATCTTGAAATATCTAAGGTCTTTAGAAAATGTCTAAATAAATAGGGAAAAGGAAAGAGAAGAAAAGAAAAAGGCTGGGTTGGGTTGGGCAAAGGTGCTGAAAAGATGAAATGCCAAGGGAAGGTTCTTCTTTTGATTTTTTTCCTTGAGTTAGAAGAAGAAGAAAATCCCTGTGCATGTTCTCCAGCTACTCCAAAAGGTGGAAAGTGTGTGGTTTAAGTACAGGCAATCATGATGATAATTTGCTAGTACTGAATTGCACTTGAGTTACCACTTCATCACTCACTGCCAATGTGAAACCAAGAGACATTGAGTATGCAAAATGGTGACGTTAAATTTCATCTTACTCATTTATAAAATGAAGATAAGAATAAGTCTGACCTCACAGAGTTCTTGTAAAGATGAAGTAAAGTGATACTTGGACTTCATAAATGGTATAACATTCTACAAAATTCAGCTAAGTTAATGTTATACCAAACAATTTGCCAGTGTCCTGAAGGGCTAACGACAAATCTACTAAAAAGAAAGAATTCATTTTTCTAAGTACACTAATACTAAACATGGGCTTACATTGAGTTCTTTATATAGAATGCTCCATTCACACTTATAATTCTCCTTCAGAAAGCATAGTCAAATTCAATGAGACATGTTTCTGCTAACACAGTTACACTCAGTCTATACTCTATGACCAGTTGATTGCTTCTTCAAATGAAAAGAGGAGACATTGTTCAACTCCCACTTTTGCGTGAGAACATGCCATGTTTGGTTTTCTGTTGCTGTGTTAGTTTGCTGAGGATGAAGGCTTCCAGCTTCATTCACATCCCTGCAAAAAAACATGATCTCATTCCTTTTTATGGATGAGTGGTGTTCCATGTTGTATATGTACCACATTTTCTTTATCCAGTCTATCATTGATGGGCATTTGGGTTGGTTCCACATCTTTGCTACACACTGGGGCCAGGGGCATTGGGGCAAGGGGAGGGAGAGCATTAGGACAAATAGCTAATGCATGCCAGGCTTAAAACCTAGATGTCTGGTTGATAAGTGCAGCAAACTACCATGGCACACATATACATATGTAACAGACCTACATGTTCTTCACTTGTATCCCAGAACTTAAAGTAAAAAATAAATAAGGAAATAAATAAATAACAACAACAACAGCAAAAAAGAGTAGACATATTTAAATCTTTAAAGCAACCTTTCACAAAGTATATTCCATGGAATAGCATTGGGTGAAATAAAAGTTTTCATGGTCAAATATACCAATTTAATAAATGCAACACATTCTCTCCCTAATGAAAATTTACAACACATTTTAGCATGTCAAAGGCCCCAATAATTCCAGCAGTAAAAAACCAGTTTAACATGTTGGAGTTATTCCCAGTTTGATTTTTGTATTTTAAAATCCCTGGTAACTGGTCCAGAACTTGCAGTGTGTAGAGTAGAAGTGGTTGAGTCAAATAGGTCTCCATTATAATTCTGGCTTGTTCACTTATTAGTTCTGTGACTTTAGTGAGTTGCTAAATTGTTCTGTTTCTACTTCCTCATATTTAAATATAGATAATAGCTGTTTCAATGGCCATCTCGTAATAAGCTAGTACATGTAATACAATTAGCACAAGTGCTTAATATGTGTCAAATAGCACTATTATTGTTGTTATTCTGTATTTTATTCACCAAATAATTTGAGTTGTAGGCTGCTGACTCACTTCTTTTTTTAATAGGATATATATTTTTTAGGGGGAAGGGGCATGACACACCCTCTTCCTTACTTTATATACTAAAAAAAGGAAAATCTGGGTCCATAATAATATGTCTAATGATAATAATGAGAAGATGGCAATGAAAGTGGCTGGTCAAATATTCAACCTTAAACTTCATGAATAGACATCAGTTATAAAGAGAATATATCAATATATGCTCTCTACTCATTCATATTAATTTCCTTATTGATTTATTCAAAATATGTATTTAAAACTTATGTGCTAGACTCTGTACAACACAGTTGATGCCTAGCAGTCAAAAGGAAAAGAAAAAAGACAAATAGGTACCTACCCTCATATGTTCAATAGTCTATTAAATAGCCTATTAAGTACAAATACGATCCTTCTTGAAATGCTGTACATGCATCTCAGGTCCTTAGAAAATCCAAGTTTTAAATATTGAATGGAAAGGAAATACTGGAAATGAATAGAAAGATCGTAAAGAAGAAACAAAATATAATGAGAAAATAATTCAACCCGCACATGAGTCTGATGATCTGGGCATGAATCATCATTTCCATTTGCAAGCTAAGTGATTGAAACTAGAGACTTAAATATTTGAAGAATCCATTTCTTCAAATGTAATCTTATAGAAATTAAATTATCAAAACATTCATTTAACATGTAACATATCTTGACTATTTAACAGACTTTGAAGATTTCCATTGTGTCAGGCACTGTGCAAGGCACTGACGATAGAGAAATGCAGGTTTAAATGCAGATAATTCCGTGCTTCCTTGTCTATCACCTCTACTTTTCTGTGAGGTCTTTAAACCTCTAATCATATTAATGCATATAACACATGGAGGTTGATACAAATTACAGGTGTTATGCTGAAGAGGATATAATCAAATCTCATGGTAGAATCAAGAAAGATTTCACAGACATGGTGCCATTTAACCTTAATATTTGGGGACGAATATAAATTCTCAAAATATACAAGACAGTGGGAAGAGTGTTCAAAAAGGCAAGTTCTGGGATGTTGCAGGAAAAGATACTTAAGCCAAAGAAAAACTCTAAGTAACTGTGTATTAATCTCGAGACCAGCAGTGGCAGATATGTTTCATTTTGAGAGTCAGTTTGTATTGATTTCAAGGGAAATATTTTTATGTATATTAACTTAACGGTATTCTGCTCCCTACTTACTTGAGGTCAACCTTTTCTTTATTCTGTTAGAGAACTGAGCATGCTTGTATGAAAACTAACATTTTATACTGCAATTTTTTTAAAGAAGTATCAATGTTCAGCTTTTTTTTCACTTCCAAAATAAAACTTGAGAATAAAAAAGGAGTTTTGGCCATCATAGTCGAAAGAGGAATTAAGGAGATTATTACCTTTTACTCCTTGCACCAGCTATTAGAGAAAAGTATATTTGATCCTTAAACAATGTGAGGATTAGGGGCACTGACCCACGTGCAGTCAAACACTTAATATAACTTTTGACTCCCTAAAACTTTGACCACTGATAGCTTACTGTTGACTGGAAGCATTTCCGATAACATGAAGTCTATTAACACATATTTTGTATGTTATTTATATATGTATATTATATGCTCTATTCTTACAATAAAGAAAGCTAGAGAAAAGATGTTACAAAGAAAATCATAAAGAAGAGAGAATATATTTACTATTCATTAAGTGGAAATGGATCATCATATTGGTATTCATCCTCATCATCTTCCTATTGAGTAGGCTGAGAAGGTTGAGGAGGGGTTGGTCTCAGGGGTGGCAGAGTTGTAAAAAAAGTTTGTATATAAGTGGACCCACACAGTTCAAACCTGTGTTGTTCAAGGGCCAACTTGGAGGAGATTGGGATCACAGAGAAAAGAGATCTTGAGCTTGGGAGAGTATTTGGGAAGCTTTGGAGATCCAGAATATAAAGAGAGCAAGCCATCAATTCCATGGCCAACAAATAAGGAATCTTTAAGGTCACCCTTCACCACTTGATTATACTTCCATTGTCTAGGTTTAGAAACCACATCTTTACTTATAACTATCCGTATATCTTTTGTTGATGTTCCAGCAGACATATTTTCTCATGTTACAGCACCTTCTAGGATTCTCTAAACTTCCTATGCAAATATTGTTGGTCCAGGGCATCTCTAAGCTTCCCTACCCACTTCTTCTCTACCCACTTCCACCACCTCCTCCTCCACTTCCAAAAGAAAAAAAAAATTAAAAAGGCAGAGCTTTCATAGGGTTACATAGGGTGTGAAACAGAAAGCTCAAGCAACAAAATTTGAATAGCAGAAGAGAAGGGTGGAACCCATTAGTGTTTCAGGAATGATGAGCTGGGAATAATACAGGGACCTGAACATAAGCATAAAACACCTGTGTTCATTTAGTAATGTCTGCAGTGAATTCAGGAAGAAGGGTGTTGACATACATGTTCATGTCTGCAAATGCTGCTGTGGCTGAGAAGAGTTTCTGAAATAGCAATTTGCAGCCTTTTATACCCAGTTAGAATCTAGGGATTACATTTTAGTCATCTGTAGGACTAAACAAATGGAAGACCATGAATGACAGAGCCCATTGAATGGTGGACCTTTGCTTTCCATTACAGGGCAAGTTGTCTTTGTGATGATTGCACAAGGAGGCAGGTGAGGACAGATTCTTCCTCTTATTTTATGCCTGAGGAATTGAAGGCTGAGAATACTTCGGTGTTCCAAAACAATAGAGTCAGGAATAGCAGAGAGAGAACTCAAACTTGCAAACTCATACCAAATTTGTTAGAACATGGGATAACATAAAAATTTTTTTAAATGTCCTTTTTATTTTGGCAGTATTGCAATGGCTTAAGGATTCTTTTTATAGTCATTACATTAAACATTTGAATTTTGGTATTCTTTCCCACCTGTGAAAATATCCCACCATAATTTTTTTCCCATTGAAACATCAAGCTTAGTTAAAAAAAACAAGGCTTTTGCTTTTCTGTTTTTTGCTTGTAAGAAAGATCATTTTATAAGTATTTCTATGCTTTTATATATTTTAAATGTCAACCTTTTGAAAGAGATTTGCAAATTTAACTTTTAAGTTAAAATTTTAAGAGACATGGCAAGCAAGCAACACTGGTACCTTGGTGCAGAAACAAAAGAAAATTGTAATACTTTCCTAAACATGCTTAAAACTTCCTGTTTCCCATTGTGAATGGTGGGTTAGAGCTTTGAAAACATAATAAGACATTGCTTTATTCAAAGGGAGTTGCTTGTACATAATAAATTTGTGAGAATTTAGAAGAATGTAACTTTGAATGACAATCCACCAATAACACAGTGATGTATTAGACATATAAAGATAAGTGTGGGGCACAACATTTATTTGGGAGATAAGAAAAATACCCTGAGTAGTCCTCTCTATATTATCTTGTTATTTTGAAATTAAAATATATCTGTTTAAGTGAGACAATCCCTGATGATTCTACATAGAGAATTTTTTTTATTCTCAATGTCTCTCTGTAGGACAATGCCCAAATCGCTATTAAAGAAAAACCCAATTGTTGTTTTTCTTTAACCTATGGATTAGTACCTGGCCAGGTGAGCATCATTGCCACAGAAATATAGATGGCATCACCACTTATAGCCACAATAGTCACAACTATCCACCTGAGAATCTTCTTCAGGTGGAATGGGTTCTGGAGGGAGAAGGGGTGCATAGGATTATCTTTTCTTTTTAAGTAATTTTTCACTGAAATAAAACATATGTGCAGAAAAGTGTATAAATCTTAGTTGTACAGCTGAGTGAATTTTAATAAAGTTACCAAATTCATAGTACTGGATTAAGTTGTTTTCTCTCAATTCCAAGCCCACCTCTTTCTCTGCTCTGCTTTGCGATGATGGGACAAGGACTCTGCAATCTACATTTCTTCTTTGCCAGTTGATTCTGCTAAGCCTGCAATAAGGTTCCAAAGGAACATGAGAAGGCTGGTGGGAGAATAAAGGATGTGCTTTTTTCTATTTGCTCCTGGTTCTTATTATTGTCACCTAAACAATGGCCTCTCAGCTTGACAACAATGGTTGGTTTCCTCTCTAAGTTTTGCCGTATTACCAGAACGATGCTCCCTCAGAGATATCAAGAAATCTCTCCACACATCCTTCACAAAAAAAAAAAAAAAAAAAAAAAAAATCTTTACAGGTCAATGGGAAGGACAAATAAACCCACATGCCCTCAACTTAACTAAAAGATCTAGAATATTACATATTTCACATTACTGGCAAGTTCAAAAAGTAAACCCCAATTTTAATCAGAAGTGTGATATGAGATCCTGCTATATCCCTGCATGGAGAGTATGGGAAGAAGGAGTGAGCAGGGACCCAGAAGTCATTACAGAAGAAACATGCTGGGGAAAAGAGCCTTAGATTGTTCAAAAGCCCGCCCTTCAAAAGAAAAGAAAAAAGAAAGTCCACTCTAAGTGTTATAATACTGAGAAAGTATCCTACTGAAATCAGAGCCCTGATTTGCTGGCACGGTAGTTAAAAGTGCACAGAGCTTGAGGTGGTAGAACAGAAAGGCAACCCAGAAAGGCACTGGGCTCTGAAGAAAAGAGGGTAAAAAGAAATAAAGAGTAAAGAATGAGTAGTGAAGGGGAATATAACAATAAGAAGAAATTTAGAAACTGTAAGTTATAAGAGACCCCAAAAATGATAAAAGGAAACACACCCCATCCTCCATAACATTATTTTGAAAGACAACCATTAAAGACATTTCATTCTGCTACTCTGACAGGTGAGAATGCTCTTGAAATAGGAATTGTGAACACGCCAACCTCTGCACTAAATGTATAGACTTAAAGCTATTTTAAGGTTATAAAACAAAGGCAGAAAACCAGGATCACATATTTTAGTGGATGAAAATTCCTGGGGGAAAATCTCTGCAAAAAATAAAAAGCAAAAACCCAATAGACATAACCGTGTTGCAGAAGAAACCATATCACAGCATTCTAAACTACATCAGATATTCTCAACAAGAATTTGGAGATATAAAAATAAAAATAAAAATTTTAATATATATATATACAAAAAGAAGAAATGAGGCCAGGCGTGGTGGCTCATGCCTGTAATCCCAGCACTTTGGGAAGCCAAGGAGGGTGGATTCATGACGATAAGAATAGACAACTCGACTGCGTGGTTCCAAGATGGCCAAGAGATGGAGACCATCCTGACCAACATGGTGAAACCCCGTCTCTACTAAAAATACAAAAATTAGCTGGGCGTGGTGGTGCACGCCTGTGGTCCCAGCTACTCAGGAGGCTGAGGCAGGAGAATCCCTTGAACCTGGGAGGCGGAGGTTGCAGTGAGTGGAGATTGCACCACTGCACTCTAGCCTAGCGACAGAGCAAGACTGTCCCAAAAAAAATACAAAAAAAAGAAAAGAAATGAAACAGGATAATATTTTACTTAATAAATAAAACAAAAAGATAAAATTATGTCAAAAATTATACAGTTCCCAGGAGAGAATACATGAAATAAAAATCTAATAAGAAGCACTAATCAAAGAAGAAAAATAACTGGGTCAATGTGAATGAGATAATAAAAAGTAAAAAGCCTCAAAGAAAAATTAGTTGGACTAGAAGCCAGGCAAAGAAGATCTAAAGAAAGATAATTATCATTTCTGAAGAAAGGCAACAAAGTAAAGGGACAAAAACTAATATTTAAAATAATAAATTTACAAAGTCAATGAAGGCTCTATTTCGAAAACTTTCTTGTCAAGTTTACTAGTTCAAAAGCTTCGTCCAATCAACAGATGACTGGGAAAATTTTGATATACCTACTTCTAGGAGTTTAAGCTAAATTTGACCTTCGATGATACAAAATACATATGAACAAAGCTGATTATTGCAGCATTGCTTATAAATGTAATATGCTGTAAACATATAAATTTTTATAAATTGAAGTTTGGATGAGTAAACTACAACACATGCACAAAATGGATTACTATGCTACTATGTTACCTATACTGGATTACTAGAAGAAGGAGGAGGAGGAAAGAAATTTGGTTCCCATGAATAAATAATTTCTAAAATGTATGGGAAAGTTAAAAAAGCAAAGTGTAAATGAGTATACATAGTATATTGATAGTATGTGTTTTGTGTAAGAAAGCCAGGAAAATAGACGAACCAAATTTATCTCAAGGAGCGGGTGGGAATAGGGTAAAAGTGTTGAGGATAAGAATAGACAACTCGATTGGGCTGTTCCAAGATGGCCGAATAGGAACAGCTCCAGTCTACAGCTCCCAGCCTGAGCAATGCAGAAGACGGGTGATTTCTGCGTTTCCAACTGAGGTACCGGGTTCATCTCACTGGTGCTTGTCAGACAGTGGGTGCAGAACACTGGGTGCAGCCCACCAAGCCTGAGCCAAAGCAGGTCAAGGCATCACCTCACCTGGGAAGTGCAAGGGGTCAGGGAATTCCCTTTCCTAGCCAAGGGAAGGGGTAACAGATGGCAACTGGAAAATCAGGTCACTCTCACCCTAATACTGCACTTTACCAATGGTCTTAGCAAATGGCACACCAGGAGATTATATCCCGTGCATGGCTCTGAGGGTCCCACGCCCACAGAGCCTTGCTCATTGCTAGCCCAGCAGTCTGAGATTGAACTGCAAGGCGGCAGGGAGGCTGGGGGAGGGGCGCCCACCATTGCTGAGGCTTGAGTAGGTAAACAAAGCTGCTGGGAAGCTCAAACTGGGTGGAGCCCACCGCAGCTCAAGAAGGCCTGCCTGCCTATGTAGACTCCACCTCTGGGGGCAGGGCATAGCTGAACAAAAGGCAGCAGAAACCTCTGCAGACTTAAATGTCCCTGTCTGACAGCTTTGAAGAGAGTACTGGTTCTCCCAGAACGGAGTTTGAGATCTGAGAACGGACAGACTACCTCCTCAAGTGAGTCCCTGACCCCTGAGTAGCCTAACTGGGAGGCACCCCCCAGTAGGGGCAGACTAACACCTCACATGGCCGGGTACCCCTCTGAGACAAAGCTTCCAGAGGAATGATCAGGCAGCAACATTTTCTGTTCAGCAATATTTGCTGTTCTGCAGCTCCGCAGCTGATACCTAGGCAAACAGGGTCTGGAGTGGACCTCCAGCAAACTCTAACAGACCTGCAGCTGAGGGTCCTGACTGTTAGAAGGAAAACTAACAAACAGAAAGGACATCCACATCAAAACCCCATCTGTATGTCACCATCATCAAAGACCAAACGTAGGTAAAACCACAAAGATGGGGAAAAAACAGAGCAGAAATGCTGAAAATTCTAAAAATCAGAGCGCCTCGCCCCCTCCAAAGGAACACAGCTCCTCTCCAGCAATGGAACAAAGCTGCATGGAGAATGACTTTGACGAGTTGAGAGAAGAAGGCTTCAGATGATCGAACTTCTCCAAACTAAAGGAGGAAGTTTGAACCCATCGCAAAGAAGCTAAAAACCTTGAGAAAAGATTAGACGAATGGCTAACTAGAATAACCAGTGAAGAGAAGTCCTTAAAGGACCTGATGGAGATGAAAACCACAGCATGAGAACTACATGATGAATGCACAAGCTTCAGTAGCCGATTCTATCAACTGGAAGAAAGGGTGTCAGTAATTGAAGATAAAATTAATGAAATTAAGCGAGAAGAGAAGTTTAGAGAAAAAAGAGTAAAAAGAAACCAACAAAGCCTCCAAGAAATATGGGACTATGTGAAAAGACCAAATCTACGTTGGATTGGTATACCTGAAAGTGATGGGGAGAATGGAACCAAGTTGGAAAACACTACAGGATATTATCCAGAACTTCCCCAACCTAGCAAGGCAGGCCAACATTCAAATTCAGGAAATACAGAGAACACCACAAAGATACCCCTTGAGAAGAGCACCCCCAAGACAGATAATTGTCAGATTCACCAAAGTTGAAATGAAGGAAAAAATGTTAAGGGTAGCCAGAGAGAAAGGTCGGGTTACCCACAAAGGGAAGCCCATCAGACTAACAGTAGATATCTCGGCAGAAACTCTACAAGCCAGAAGAGAGTCAGGGACAACATTCAACATTCTTAAAGAAAAGAATTTTCAACCTAGAATTTCATATCCAGCCAAACTAAGCTTCATTAGTGAAGGAGAAATAAAATCCTTTACAGACAAGCAAATGCTGAGAGATTTTGTCACCACCAGGCCTGCCCTACAACAGCTCCTGAAGGAAGCACTAAACATGGAAAGGAACGACAGGTACCAGCCACTGCAAAAACATGCCAAATTGTAAAGACCATCAATTCTAGGAAGAAACTACATCAACTAATGAGCAAAATAACCAGCTAACATCATAATGACAGGATCAAATTTACATATAACAATATTAACCTTAAATGTAAATGGGCGAAATGCTCCAATTAAAAGACACAGACTGGCAAATTGGATAAAGAGTCAAGACCCATCAGTGTGCTGTATTCAGGAGACCCATCTCACATGCAGAGACACACATAGGCTCAAAATAAAGGGATTGAGGAAGACCTACCAAGCAAATGCAAAACAAAAAAAGGCAGGAGTTGCAATCCTATTCTCTGAAAAAACAGACTTTAAACCAACAAAGATCAAAAGAGACAAAGAAGGCCATTACATAATGGTAAAGGGATCAATTCAACAAGAAAAGCTAACTATCCTAAATATATATGCACCCAATACAGGAGCACCCAGATTCATAAAGCAAGCCCTTAGAGACCTACAAAGAGACTTAGACTCCCACACAATAATAATGGGAAACTTTAACACCCCACTGTCAACATTAGACAGATCAACGAGACAGAAAGTTAAAAAGGACATCCAGGAATTGAACTCAGCTCTGCACCAAGCAGAACTAATAGACACCTACAGAACTCTCCACCTCAAATTAACAGAATATACATTCTTCTCAGCACCACATCGCACTTATTCCAAAATTGACCACATAGTTGGAAGTAAAGCACTCCTCAGCAAATGTAAAAGAACAGAAATTATAACAAACTCTTTCAGACCACAGTGCAATCAAACTAGAACTCAGGATGAAGAAACTCACTCAAAACCGCTCAACTACATGAAAATAGAACAACCTGCTCCTGAATGACTACTGGGTACGTAACGAAATGAAGGAAGAAATAAAGATGTTCTTTGAAACCAATGAGAACAAAGACACAACATACCAGAATCTCTGGGACACATTTAAAGCAGTGTGTAGAGGGAAATTTATAGCACTAAATGCCCACAAGAGAAAGCAGGAAAGATCTAAAATTGACACCCTAATATCACAATTAAAAGAACTAGAGAAGCAAGAGCAAACAAATTCAACAGCTAGCAGAAGGGAAGAAATAACTAAGATCAGAGCAGAACTGAAGGAGATAGAGACACAAAAAGCCCTTCAAAAAAATCAATGAATCCAGGAGCTGGTTTTTTGAAAAGATCAGCAAAACTGATAGACAGCTAGCAAGACTAATAAAGAAGAAAAGAGAGAAGAATCAAATAGATGCAATAAAAAATGATAAAGGGGATATCACCACTGATCCCACAGAAATACAAACTACCATAAGAGAATACTATAAACACCTCTATGCAAATAAACTAGAAAATCTAGAAGAAATGGATAAATTCCTGGAAACATACATCCTCCCAAGACTAAACTAGGAGGAAGTTGAATCCCTGAATAGACCAATAACAGGCTCTGAAATTGAGGCAATAATTAATAGCCAACCATCCAAAAAAAGTCCAGGACCAGATGGATTCACAGCCGAATTCTACCAGAGGTACAAGGAGGAGCTGGTACCATTCCTTCTGAAACTATTCCAATCAATAGAAAAAGGGGTAATCCCTCCTTAACTCATTTTATGAGGCCAGCATCATCCTGATACCAAAGCCTGGCAGAGACAAAACAAAAAAAGAGAATTTTAGACCAATATCCCTGATGAACATCGATGAAAAATCTTCAATAAAATACTGGCAAACCAAATCCAGCAGCACATCAAAAAGCTTATCCACCAAGATCAAGTGGGCTTCATCCCTGGGATGCAAGGCTGGTTCAATATACTCAAATCAATAAACATAATCCAGGATATAAACAGAACCAAAGACAAAAACCACATGATTATCTCAATAGATGGAGAAAAGGCCTTTGACAAAATTCAACAACCCTTCATGCTGAAAACTCTCAATAAATTAGGTATTGATGGGACGTATTTCAAAATAATAAAAGCTATTTATGACAAACCCACAGCCAATATCATACTGAATGGGCAAAAACTGGAAGCATTCCCTTTGAAAACCGGCAAAAGACAAGGATGCCCTATGGCGTCAGCGAAAGGTTGTAATAGTCCGTAGGGGCCTACAATGTTGGGGCCTTTGCGTAGTTGTATGTAGCCTAGAATTTTTCGTTCGGTTAGCATTAGGAACGCTATTGCGATTAGGACAGGTACAATGAGGAGTAGGAGGTTAGTCATGGGTGTGTTGTTAAGAAGAGGAATTGAACCTCTGATTGTAAAGTTTTAAGTTTTATGCGATTACCGGGCTCTGCCATCTTAACAAACTCTGTTCTTGAGTGGGTGTAGGTGTGGTGTTAAATTGAGATAATATCATTTATTGGGGAAGGCGCTTTGTGAAGTAGGCCCCATTTCTCTTGTCCTTTCGTACAGGGAGAAATTTAGAACAGATAGAAACCGACCTGGATTACTCCCTCTCTCACCACTCCTATTCAACATAGTGCTGGAATTTCTGGCTGGGGCAATCAGGCAGAAGAAAGAAGTAAAGGGTATTCAATTAGGAAAACAGGAAGTCAAATTGTCCCTGTTTGCAGATGACATGATTGTATATTTAGAAAACCCCATCATCTCTGCCCAAAATCTCCTTAAGCCCATAAGCAACTTCAGCAAAGTCACAGGATACAAAATCAATGTGCAAAAATCACAAGCATTTTTATCCACCAATAACAGACAAACAGAGAGCCAAATCATGAGTGAACTCCCATTCACAATGGCTTCAAAGAGAATAAAATACCTAGGAATCCAACTTACAAGGGATGTGAAGGACCTCTTCAAGGAGAACTACAAACCACTGCTCCACGAAATAAAAGAGGACACAAACAAATGGAAGAGAATTCCACGCTCATGGGTAGGAAGAATCAATGTCATGAAAATGGCCATACTGCCCAAGGTAATTTATGGATTCAATGCCATCCCCATCAAGCTACCAATAACTTTCTTCAGAGAATTGGAAAAAGCTACTTTAAAGTTCATATGGAACCAAAAAAGAGCCCACATTGCCAAGACAATCCTAAGCAAAAAGAACAAAGCTGGAGGCATCACGCTACCTGACTTCAAACTATATTACAAGGTTACAGTAACCAAAACAGCATGGTACTAGTACCAAAACAGAGATATAGACCAATGGAACAGAACAGAGCCCTCAGAAATAATACCACACATCTACAACCATCTGATCTTTGACAAACCTGACAAAAACAAGAAATGGGGAAAGGATTCCTTACTTAATAAATGGTGCTGGGAAAACTGGCTAGCCATATATAGAAAGCTGAAACTGGATCCCTTATACCTTATACAAAAATTAATTCAAGGTGGATTAAAGACTTAAATGTTAGACCTAAAACCATAAAAACTCTAGAAGAAAACCTAGGCAATACCATTCAGGACATAGGCATGGGCAAGGACTTCATGTCTAAAACACCACAAGCAATGGCAACAAAATCCAAAATTGACAAATGGGATCTAATTAAACTAAACAGCTTCTGCACAGCAAAATAAACTACCATCAGAGTGAACAGGCAACCTACAACATGGGAGAAAATTTTTGTAATCTACTCATCTGACAAAGGGCTGATATTCAGAATCTACAAAGAACTCAAACAAATTTACAAGAAAAAAAACAAACAACTCCATCAAAAACTGGGCAAAGGAGATGAACAGACACTTCTCAAGAGAAGACATTTATGCAGATAAAAGACACATGAAAAGATGCTCATCATCACTGGCCATCAGAGAAATGCAAATCAAAACCACAGTGAGATACCATCTCCCATCAGTTAGAATGGCGATCATTAAAAAGTCAGGAAACAACAGGTGCTGGAGAAGATGTGGAGAAATAGGAACACTTTTACACTGTTGGTGGGACTGTAAACTAGTTCAACCATTGTGGAACACAGTGTGGTGGTTCCTCAAGGATCCAGAACTAGAAATACCATTTGACCCAGCCATCCCATTATTGGGTATATACACAAAGGATTAGAAATCATGCTGCTATAAATATACATGCACATGTATGTTTACTGTGGAACTATTCACAATAGGAAAGACTTGGAACCAACCCAAATGTCCATCAATGATGGACCAGATTAAGAAAATGTGGCACATATACACCACGGAATACTATGCAGCCATAAAAAGGATGAGTTCATGTCCTTTGTAGGGTCATGGATGAAGCTGGAAACCGTCATTCTCAGCAAACTATTGCAAGAGCGAAAAAACAAACACTGCATGTTCTCACTCATAGGTGGGAATTGAACAATGAGAATACTTGGACATAGGAAGGGGAACATCACACACTGGGGCCTGTCGTGGAGTCGGGGGAGTGGGGAGGGATAGCATTAGGAGATATACCTAATGTAAATGATGAATTAATGGGTGCAGCACACCAACATGGCACATGTATACATATGTAACAAACTTGCACATTGTGCACATGTACCCTAGAACTTAAAGTAAGTTAAAAAAAAGAAGAAGAAGAATAGACAACTCTATCAGTATAGTTTTTACTTTGGGAGCCATTTTATATTTTATATTTTGAAAGAAATGAAATCAGATCAATAAGAACGGAGGGAAATCCTAACATGAAATACATACATAAGCAAATAAATGTATTTTAAATGGATAGCATACCACACTGAACACGAAGAGTAAAAAAGTCTAACTAGCTTTTGAAGACAGTATTTCGATTATATATTTTAGAATCAAAGAATAGTAAATATCTGTTGAACTCAATGAATAGGTTTGTCTTTGCATTGGTATGGGTTAACAATTGTGCAGCTACTTTCAATGGATTCTAGGATTGAGCAATTGGATACATATAATGGTGTGCAATTAGAGGTATCAGTATGAACTCATAATTTTTCATCTCTTGAGAGAGAGATCTATTGGTAAATAGGCAGCATTGTGCAAAGAACAAATCTAACAAAATCTTCACTTTGAGTTTTTTTGGGATTTGCTCTGGTGTCTCTTTAGCTTCTTAACCTGCAATGCTGTTCTTCTCTGTGTCTCTTTCTCTCAGGGATCATAGCCCTTCAAATCTTTCAAGTTTACGTGCCCCTGAACTAAATCTATCTGGGTCCGTACCCTATCTCTATCACTTACTATGTGGCCTTGGGCAAATGTTTTCATCTTCCTAAGAATGTCTTTTTTTCTTATTCATGAAACGGGGACAGTAATAATGACTATCTCATAAGATTATTGTGAGGCATAACTGTAGTAATGCACATAACATCAAATGTAAATTATTTGTGTAGCTCTTAAAGTATAATTAGTAGAATGTACCCGAGATTATTGTGGCTGTCATTGCTCTGTCTTTGAGATATATCGACCTCAATCCAAATAAGGATATATATTGAGGTCAATATGTGTCAAAGACAGAGCAATGACCGCTGCAATAGGATCTTGACAGAGATGGATCCATAAGGGCACAAAAGAGATATACATTCTTAAGATGCCCACTTATGAAAAATTCATGTGGTTTTACTTTGCACTGAATGCTATTATACTTTTGAAATCAGTCATTGAGTAACCAAGTTTCAAATTGTGTTTTTGCATAGCACTGATTTCAAGAACTAGAGAACTACAGATATTTTATATCATATTATTGTCATGGCTCTTTTAAAGGTCATTCATAAACTAAACTTAGGAAAACACTTTAGGGAAAAAGGAATTTTGAAAAATGTGTTCTAGAGAGCTCTGTCCCAAGCCTGCTCTTGATAGAGACAGGAGGCAGAGAAATTCTAGACAGAAAACTGTGGGGTCCGTGGTGAGAGCCACACCCTCAGGTCTGCAACCAAAGCCCAAAGTGAGAATTTTACATCCCAGTTTTCCTGCTTATATGTTGTCTTTTGCAAACCCACCTGGCCTGCCTTGCCCTCAATCCTGTACCAATAAAAACCCCAGGCTCCACTGGCAGACAGCAGAAAAGGGGAGAAGAGAAGAGGCAGCTGAACATCAGACAGAAGCAGCTTTACTTCAGAGGGACAGTTTGAAGGTGGTACTTCCAGGGAAGAATACCTTCCCATTCCATCCCTTTTCTAGCTCCCCTTCCCGCTGAATGCCACTTCCATCAGCAATAAAATCCTTCACATTTACTATCCTTAAATTTGTTCATGTGACCTGATTTTTCCTGGACGCTGGACAAGAGCTTAGGATACAGAAAGCTGTCACACTGACCCACTGCCCTCGTGAAATGACAGAAGGTCCACTGAGCCGTTAAACACTTAATGTATCCATGGATGGCAAAGTTAAGAGTGCTGCCTGTAACCCATGCCCTCTGGGGCTTTGGGGGTTGCAGGTATACCCCCATACACACTGCCAAGGGTCCTGCACAGAGTTTTGCTTATTTCGGGGCCCAAAAGTGCTCACTCTGGCTCCCTCACCCACTCACCTGCATGCTCCCCCTCCCACGAGGGATTGAGAGCTGTGGGCTGAGTAAGTGAGGCATACCTGTCACAAGGCCCACGAAGGGGTCAAGGGTAATTTCTTGCTTCGATATTATTTTATATTATTATTTAACTAGAATAACAAGAAAATAAAGTTCAAAATGGCCTTAAAGAAGAAACCAAAGCTGATAAAGACACCAGTGCAGCATTTTTCTTTTCCTACATTCCTTGAATGATGGAGTTCATAGAAAGTTGGAAGGGAATGTAAACAATTACTAAAGGGTGTGCAAAGTAACACAAAATTCAAACACAGTGCATAAAATTAATCTTTAATGAAAAGATGTTGACTATGTAAAACTAAGAATCTTATTGTAGCCAGGAAAGAAATCAGATTATTGTAAATACCTTGCCATTCCTTCCCTGAGAATTTTCTAAAAAATTAATCCCTCAGAAAGAATATGCTATTTTTACAAGATATTCACAGGTGATTATTGAAATATTGGAAACAGTAAATTGGAAATAAACTCAATGTTAAATCATAGAAAAGTAAGCAAATAGCATATCTGTATTAGAATATTAAATAAAATCTAAAACATTAATAAGAAGTCTGTGTAACCACTGTGGAATGTTTATTTATATTATGTGAACAGAAGCAGAATATAATATTGTATCTCTTCCATAAACAAAATTTATAAAATTGTGTATTCAATTTGTCATGGAGTTGCAGAAGTTTGGTTTCTTTAAGCATAAAAATAAAAATAACTTAGTTTGCAATCTGGGTATTTTTTATTTTGTTTTGATTCTGTTTTTGTGATGCTATTATTATAGTTTAACAGCTTGAAGTATTAAAATCCTAAGACTATATAATGATTATGGAGAGATGATGGGATAAAAGCTAACTGTACTAAAAACGTCCTCAGATTACAGCCAATTACTTTCTGATATCAGCATGTCAGTGAGTACCAAGGCCTAAGTAATCTATAAAGGTAATTTTAATACTTAAAGGTTTCATCTCTTAATTTAAATATTAAATCTAATCAATGATATAAGTTGAAAGCTTGTTTAAGTGATGTTAAGCAACTTATGTTATTAAATTAAAATACTCTTGAAGAATTGACTCTCAGCCACTATAATTAGGTGTAAGTCTTTTGCATTTTCTATTAAATTCCTTTATCATCATACCTGAAGATTTTACCTCTCACAGAATTGGAAAAATGTACACTGAATTTAAATTCTACTACAAAAAATATTATCATTTTAAGCCCCTTATTCAATTAGAAATTTGGTTATTATGAGTTTCACACCAAGTTCCCATGAATGTAGTGAGGCACTGTTCATCTTTCCCAGTGGTACGTAAAGCCTAAGTAGTCTCATTATTCTCATCTTCAGAAACCAAGGTTCAAGTAGGATTCTTCAGCATTAACCATCTGAAAAGAGGCCTCCATACAAAACACACAGTCATGCTCTCACTTTAGAGAAAATCCAGTTCATTAATCTGCGTAGAATAGCCTAGCAGAACTGAGGCAAAATAATCCAAAAAGCTAAGATCATTATGCCTACTTCGGGTCTTTAACATAATTTGCTTAATAAAAACTTGTTTTCCATTGTTTACTGAAAATAAATTAAGGTAATTTAAGTGCCAAACTCAGTACCTGATAAATGACTTGAATCCTAGCTCTAAATAAATAAAACAAGTGTTCAGAATCTTAGAAAATGAAAGGTTCCATAAGGACTGACAAATGTTTTAATAACACATGAATTTTTATGCCATTGGTGATATAACTGGAAACCCAATAGTGTATTAAATATGAACAACATATAGAAATATCATAGTTTATCATTTCAATTTTTTTATTTCTGCATACCCAAACGAACACATGAAATTTTAGATTGAAAACATCTCATTCATTATTCAAACCTTATTTAAAATAACTGCTCAAACCAAGAAAAGGAATTTTCATGTCTTTCCCACATAGTGATAGAGAAATGATAACTTGGAATCATTTATCATTTAGGTTGCTTTTCAGGAACAATGGAACTCACAGGCAGGAGCTGAGGTAGCCAAGCATCTCAAATGTTAAGAAACTCACAACACACTGAGCCATTTGATATTTTGCTGTTCCCCCTCATAAAGCATTCTTTTTCTGGAAACCTGCATTCTAGAATTTCTCAAATTTCAGGTTATTTTCAAGCTAGAATTGGAAAAAAACAAAAAACAAAACAAAACAAAAAAAACATCGAGAAGCCTCATAGGTTTAGAGAATCATCAAGAATCACAAAAATACTAATGTCACAGTTGGGATTAGTTGATTCTATAACTAGCTGAAAAAGAGGTTCAAGGTACCATCCATAAAGCAACAGTTAAAGTGAAAAATGTTTAAAGATGAGAAAAAAGCAACACAAAGTGAAATAGACAGGAAAGAAGAACATGAAAAGAATGATAGCAAAACAGCTCTACAATGTGTATTTTAGAAGGGAGGAGACAATCATTTAGAGTACATGCGAATAACCATCACGAGTTCAGACCTCTGCCTCCAAAGAAATCATCACATCATGTTAAAGAGATACTCAGAGTATGATTGGGTAGTCTAAGTGGGTGGGGAGCAAGGGGAACCCAAAGACTTCAACTCTAGGACCACACCATCTATCCCAGGCAGTCACTGCCCTATCCAGAGAACACCGTAATGGTTGACATTTAGGATAGTCTTGAATCAAAAGCAATTTAAATTGTGATTGTTTCCTTTTGACAAGGAAAAATGAATAATTAGATAGCTTACAAATGTTTCCACCAAAAGAAGTTAAATGATGGCTTTCCATGAAAAGAAATCAAATCCTAAATAATCCAGGAAAATCTCTGTTCTAATGTGGTCTCTGTCCTTAGATTGAGAGCCCCGCAAATCAGAATCTGTATTTCTTCAGTCCTTGGTATACCTGCTTTTAACATGGGGAATGCAGGGGGAGAGGGAACACAAACACACACACACACACACACACACACACAACTCCCTGAATCGATGAATTGTTCAATTAATAACAAAAGCTCTATTATTTCATTTGTTTAATTGGTAATTTTTTTCATCCCTTATTTAACATTTGCCTGAATTGTTAGAACATTAGGAATTTTTTCTCAACGTGGAATTTTGCTCTTATCATTTGGGGTAAATGTCTTTCTACCCCCATAATTTTATGATTAGGAGAAAAAGCACGGTAGAAGATGAATAATTATATTTTAAAATTAAGATCAGTATATATAAGGTTCTATATATCTATCTTAAAAATATTGCAAAGAGTTCTTCAAATTATTAGTGTGTCTTATATTACTCTGAAAGGGAGCTTGGAAACCAGTTTTTTGGTTTTTATGTCAGATGGACTTACATCTTACGTAGGTGTTATAAACTTTTTAGAGAGGGGTCAACAGCAGTAAACAAATTTGGGGAAAATACTAATTATTTTATATTTTCAATAATAAGGCAACTCTGAGGCAGACAAAAATTATATAAAAACAGAAATTAATGGTTACCTCTCACAATGCTATGTTTAAAATGTTTTGCCCATGGATTTATGCTTATCAGAGGTATAATACCTAGCCTTTCTACTTATTTAAAATATGGCTTAATTTGAAATGTCTAAAGATAGCCAAAATAAATTCTTAAATTTTTATTCATTTGTACTTTAATTTACCAAACCATTCTGTTTCTCAGCCACTATGTCTATGTGGTTTGTTTGGACATTGAAGTTTTTTTTTTTCCCCCACTAACAGAAATCCAGGCTTTTATTTGTCATTAAGTAAGCACTAGTCTTTAGACAGATATCACTTTAAATATAAGAGTCACAAAAAATTTTCACTTTAATATTATGTCAAGAAATGAAAATATATTTCACAAGGCATCTTACACATCAGCTATTTGTATATCAGGTTAGAATTCAGATAATGTTTATTTCTCTCATTGGTACCAGCAGAAGTGGTTCCCATTTCCTTGCATTTTCTTAAGGCTCAAGCTGCTATGAGAATTGTAACTTTGGTGCAATTTCCATAAGCCAATTAACCACGGTCGTTTATCTGTTCACAAGAATGAGCAGGAGTGCAGAAGTGGAGGGAAGAGGCACCCACACGTAGAGAGGGATGGAAGAGGGTTAACAGGCAGGCAGATTTGTAGGCACAGAATGATCCGCTCTCACCCCTAATGAGCAGAATCAGGCAGCTTTAATTCACGTTTTGTGGGGGTTTTTGTCCCTGAACCACAAAAGGGAATACAGGCTCCTGTTTAGGGGAGGGTTAGATTAGTCCTATCTGGTCAAAGGGAACAATACTGACATGTTAGTTGATCAGAAAGATGTTTTCACACTGTTTCTCATAGATAGTCCCTGGAGACAACTTTCTTTCTCTCTCTCTCTCTCTCTGTCTGTCTCTCTCTCTTTTTTTAATTACCAAGCATGACATTCATGGTTATTTCTTCTTTCCACCCAGTTGACTACAAAGGGGCCAGCTCTTCAGCCCCTTGTTGGCCAGGCCTGGGGGAGGAAGTGACAGAAGGCTGGCCTTATTTACCTTAGCGGCTTCCCGTGTAATCTGGTTAATCTTGTGGCTAATGGGAGGACACCATGGGTCCCCACACACTGTGCTCCACAATGAGGGCTCATTCATATTTAATACAATAGAGTGTTTAAGTCATTCCACGCTTTGTGGAGAAGATTGGCTTTCTTTGTGTGCCTTCTCCTGAGAAGCCTTCCCAGCTCGTCCTCTTTCAGACAGGCATATGTTCCAGCTCCTGCCTGCCGCAGCTGCACAAGGACAGAGCAGGCTTCTTTTTTTCTCCCTCTCTTTTTTAAGCCAATGAATTGATGACTGCAGTGTGAAATGTGGGTTGAAATGGTCCCCTCCTCCCCCGCCCCACCCCAAGGATGCATAGATGAGCCTTTTGCTATTCTAATATCTCACAACAAGACATCTCAAGAGGAAGCAGGGCTCGTGTTCCTCAAGTGTGCCATTGTGAGGACAACAATCTGTTGAGCACAAAAGAAAAATAAATAAATAAAAGCAGGTGACACGTTGACCTTGTTCCTTTAATATTATCTGTGTATGGTGCGCCCCAAGCAGGGCTCTGGAGAAAAGAATAAACGGGGGTGCTTGGGTGGTGGGAAACGTTCTTACCCCGTACAGAATGTTTAAACAATCCCATTGGAAAGAGAATCTCATGAAAACACAGCCACTTGGTCCTTGGATTTGATTTTAGGGAGAGGAAAAAAAATGAGGTCTCATTAGTCCTAATGGGATAGATAATGGATACACAGATTCTGTCACAGCACACTGGATAAACTGACATTTTGGAGAATAATAGAAATTAATGACTTTTGATTTCTAAAGTACAGATGGTAATGTTCTTAATTCTTATTTTCTTTTTCAAATTTGGTTCAAATTTTAAAGTAACTGAAATACTATCAGACTCTGCCTTCAATCTTTCAGTCACTTCAATGACACTGATGAAGAAAAATAAGGCATCACTCATATTTCTATCGCAGACTAGTTTAGTCCCTAGTTTGATAATAAAGATGGACTTTCAAAGGCAAAAGATGAATGTTAACATGTTTTCTCCTAAATCTTTGGAAGTTCCCAAAGACTTAAAGTTCTGAAATCTTTCATAAGCTGATATGTATCTGAAGTCCTTTAGCTATAAGTGTTTGATATAGCAAAGTTTTTAAAAGTAGGGCCATGTTGAAGGGTGTTTCTGTTTAGAACAGCAACAAGAATCCTGAGTAAATGAGCTTACATTTGCAGCTGCAGTGGTTTAGATCCAACCAAATAATGTAATCTGCTGAAGGAACAACTATATACATATCGATAAGCCTCACTCTCAGATTAATGAAAGGTGAAAAATTATTGACTACTGGACTATGTAACCAAAGAAGATAATGACATTAATTTTTAACATGATGAAGAGTTTCTCTGGTCTACAAGCAGGTTGATGTGTTGCAGCCCAAAGCAAAGGATTTAGACCGGCTGATCGCTCCCATTTCTTGTAGCCTGATTTAATAATAATACATACTGCCACTCTGGCAAGGAAAAACGGTACAAGCGATCCACATAGCTTTATGTGTACCTGGGCTCTTGTCATATGAATTCATTTTTTAACTTGCCGGTGTTGGAAAACAAATTGCTTAAAACATTAAGGAGTGCATTTATATTGGTCATTAAAAGGATAACCTTTACAAACTAGCAAATGCTGCAAAAGGGTTTTACAGTTGCTTTGGCTGAGCCAATAAACCACATGTGAAACCTGCTTGTATTTTCTACTTATGTAAGGCCCTGTTGCCTCTTAGAGTCAGCATACGATGTAATGTACAAAATACAGCCACTTTTATGATTGTTTAATGTTCATACACAAAACCAGGCTAAGTGGCAAAAAACAAAGCTTGATGCTTACTCTGTATTTCCTTACAATATGATTTTTATTTAAGTGGTTAGGGAAAAAAACAAATATTTAAAAATCAAATGAGAGAAGTTAAAATGAAGAAGGTATGCTTCCAAATGTAATGTATCAAAAAGAAAAAAAGCTTGGAGTAGGTACTGACTGAAAAAAATTATCTACAAATATCAGAAAAGGAAAAATGGAGAAAAGAAGGAAACTCAGTCAGAAGAGTAGTCTTCAATCTCTTCAATTAACTTTATTTACTCAAATATACGAAACCAAAGTGAACCAAAACCTTAATTAAAATTGATTCTTGCAAGCCTCTGCTCAGCCCCCGCATTACCCCCACCTCCCCAGCTGAGAGGTTTCATCTCCTTACCCTCTACTTCATTAGAGCCTAACAATCCATTATCCACTTCCTAATCCTCCACTTCTCCAAGGAGTCAGGTTGTTAGAGGACTTGAAGGGTCCTGTCATTGTGATGGAGCTATGAATTGATCACTAAGATGACAACTGGTGACAAGTGCTGTTTATTAGACTGGTACTTTGCCTCTTAATTACAACTGATTAGCCTTCCTGTTGGAGGTGGAAACAGAAGAATTAACTGCTTTTGTTCTTGTCATCTACTACATTACGCTATAGCTTTGATTTCCCTTTCAATATGACAGTATTTTTCTTTATCAAGATCACAATAAGAATCCTTATATTCCAAAATGAAAACTTTTATTAACATTTGTTTCCAAAACATTTAATCTTAACTATGAATTTGTTCACATGCCCTCAGTTTAGTTATTAACTGGGAATTATTTACATATTTATTTTTCTCAATCTTAGTTCCAAGGAGGTGAGTAAAGTTTTGGGGTGGGGAATTTTATTATCTGTACTTTGGTTGTTTTCTGCTAAAAGAGGGGGAAATTGTAACTTCTATGTTCTTTCATTCTCTCATAAATATTTTAAGACCTAATAGTATGCCTATGAAATAATTACAATTTTTATTCATTCAATTATACCTGAGGTTACCATGGGACACATGAGTTTCTTAATCTATCCCCTAAATCTTTAATTTGCACAAGGAGGAGTTTTAAATATTGAAAGGTTTTGTTTACAAAACAGAATCCACCCTAATTAAACGATTTTTGTTTGTCTTTTTTTCTCACTGAACTTCTTGATTTTCAAAGTTTTCTTTGAACTGTAGTTTTAGCCCTTCTCATATTGATCAAGTCCTGAAATAAACTATTTTTCCAGCACTCAACAGTCTCAGAGTTTGCCATAGCCAGTTGAAATAGTTACTTGGGTTTAAAACAGAGCACTATAATAGCCAGGTTCTGGTTTAGTAGTTAAAAAATTACTTCTTTTGTTGAGAACTAAATGTCTTGATTTTTCACTTACAGTGAATGTTAACAATCCTAATTTTTAAAATTTGTGTATTTCAAATATACATCTAAGTATAGCAGGCATATCAGTGGGAACTCAAATACTCTAGATTTTTTTCTTTATTTTAGAATCAAACCACAACGGGTTTAAGAAAAATTCTATATTCCCCCTCCCTTTGTATTCACTTACTCTTGTTTCAGCTCAAATCAAAAAAATAAAAAAAGAAGAATTGTGGCCTGAAGGAGAATGGAGAGAGTTGGTTTCATGACCAGAATCAAGGAGGAAAGCTTGCCTGATCATCCTCAGAACACCATGAGATCCTTGAAACAGTAGAGTCTCTTTTGATTATAAAATATTTATTCTGCACAGATCAAAATGGTGAAGGGAGCTGATATAGCTCAACAAGCAACATTTTTAAAAATTATGATAATTTTTGTATTAACTAATTTTTTATGACAAATGTTATGAAATCATCAGATGTTAAAGCTGAAAGAGGCATTGAAATCAGATGAATCCTTCAGAGAGAAAAGAGCCTTAAAAATTAATAAACATATATCAAGTCACACAGAGATTCAGTATTAGTCTCAGACAAGTGATTTTAATCTTTATGTTTTCCTTACCATTATTACTATTTCATTCATTATCATAACACTTTAAAGTTTTTGAAACACAGAAAAACCAATCCACTGCTTACAGTTTCCCATCAATAAATCATTAAATTATAAAGTTCATATACGATATAGTAGAATTTATGTCAGTTTTTAAAATATTAAACCAACTGTAGTTCCAATCAATGTAATTAAACTAATAATTATTGAGACAGTACAGAAGTACAATTAAAGTGAATTCTCATGTCTGGTTGTCTCACTTATATTCTGGCTTGACCACTTACTAACTTATGTGACAGTTTTTGACCTGTAAAATAGAAATACTAGTAGCTATTTCCTCATATTGCTGATGTAAAGGTTAAAAGAAATAATATGTTTCAGGCAGTTAGATGAGTGCCTAATACAACTCTACCTAATATTATACTTAATAATAAAGAAATAAAAGCTTTCCTCCTGAGGTCAGGACAAGGACAGGTTTGAATTTTAATAAAGTCCAAGTAGTCTTTAAAAAGTTTCTCATGTTTTGGTGTCATAGCTAATAACATTTTGCCTAACCCAAGAACATGAACATTTTTGTGTTTTCTTCTAGAAGTTTTATCATTAAGATCTGATATAATTCATTTTGAATTAACTATTTGTATGGTTGAATTAAGGGTCAAAGTTTATTTATTTGCATATGAACAAAGAGTTGTCCCAGTAGTACTTGTTGAAAACTGTAATTATTTCTTCATCGAATGGTCTTAGCATCTGTTGAAAATCAATTGACAATAAATGTAAGGGTTTATTTCTGGAATCTCAATTATATTTCATTGATAGATATTTCTATTTTTTTCTAATACCACATTGTCTTGCATATGAACTTTAAAGTAGTTTTTTACAATTCTGTGAAGAAAGTCATTGGTAGCTTGATGGGGATGGCATTGAATCTGTAAATTACCTTGGGCAGTATGGCCATTTTCATGATATTGAGTCTTCCTACCCATGAGCATGGAATGTTCTTCCATTTGTTTGTATCCTCTTTTATTTCCTTGAGCAGTGGTTTGTAGTTCTCCTTGAAGAGGTCCTTCACATCCCTTGTAAGTTGGATTCCTTGGTATTTTATTCTCTTTGAAGCAATTGTGAATGGGAGTTCACTCATGATTTGGCTCTCTGTTTGTCTGTTGTTGGTGTATAAGAATGCTTGTGATTTTGGTACACTGATTTTGTATCCTGAGACTTTTTTTCTTTATTAGTCTTGCTAGCAGTCTATCTATTTTGTTGATCCTTTCAAAAAACCAGCTCCTGGATTCATTAATTTTTTGAAGGGTTTTTTGTGTCTCTATTTCCTTCAGTTCTGCTCTGATTTTAGTTATTTCTTGCCTTCTGCTAGCTTTTGAATGTGTTTGCTCTTGCTTTTCTAGTTCTTTTAGATCATTCTGCTTTGCAGACAGTGATTAAAATTGAAGATAATTTTACAATATAAAAGTCCAACTAGATGAGTCATACAGAGCATCTAAAATAATGTATAGAAGTGACAATAATTAGGGGGAGGAGCCAAGATGGCCGAATAGGAACATCTCGGGTCTACAGCTCCCAGCGTGAGCGACGCAGAAGACGGGTGATTTCTGCATTTCCATCTGAGGTACCGGGTTCATCTCACTAGGGAGTGCCAGACAGTGGGCGCAGGTCAGTGGGTGCGCGCACCATGTGCGAGCCGAAGCAGGGCGAGGCACTGCCTCACTTGGGAAGCGCAAGGGGTCAGGGAGTTCCCTTTCCGAGTCAAAGAAAGGGGTGACGGACGCACCTGGAAAATTGGGTCACTCCCACCCGAATACTGCACTTTTCCCACCGGCTTAAAAAAATGGCGTACCACGAGATTATAAACCAGGAAGAAGTTGAATCTCTGAATAGACCAATAACAGGCTCTGAAATTGTGGCAATAATCAATAGCTTACCAACCAAAAAGAGTCCAGGACCAGATGGATTCATAGCCGAATTCTACCAGAGGTACAAGGAGGAACTGGTACCATTCCTTCTGAAACTATTCCAGTCAATAGAAAAAGAGGGAATCCTCCCTAACTCATTTTATGAAGCCAGCATCATCCAGATACCAAAGCCGGGCAGAGACATAACCAAAAAAGAGAATTTTAGACCAATATCCTTGATGAACATTGATGCAAAAATCCTCAGTAAAATACTGGCAAACCGAATCCAGCAGCACATCAAAAAGCTTATCCACCATGATCAAGTGGGCTTCATCACCAGGATGCAAGGCTGGTTCAACATACACAAATCATATGGAACCAAAAAAGAGCCCGCATCACCAAGTCAATCCTAAGCCAAAAGAACAAAGCTGGAGGCATCATATTACCTGACTTCAAACTATACTACAAGGCTACAGTAATCAAAACAGCATGGTACTGGTACCAAAACAGACATATAGATCAATGGAACAGAACAGAGCCCTCAGAAATAACGCCGCATATCTACAACTATCTGATCTTTGACAAACCTGAGAAAAACAAGCAATGGGGAAAGGATTCCCTATTTAATAAATGGTGCTGGGAAAACTGGCTAGCCATATGTAGAAAGCTGAAACTGGATCCCTTCCTTACACCTTATACAAAAATCAATTCAAGATGGATTAAAGACTTAAACATTAGACCTAAAACCATAAAAATCCTAGAAGAAAATCTAGGCATTACCATTCAGGACATAGGCATGGGCAAGGACTTCATGTCTAAAACACCAAAAGCAATGGCAACAAAAGACAAAATTGACAAATGGGATCTCATTAAACTAAAGAGCTTCTGCACAGCAAAAGAAACTACCATCAGAGTGAACAGGCAACCTACAAAATGGGAGAAAATTTTCGCAACCTACTCATCTGACAAAGGGCTAATATCCAGAATCTACAATGAACTCAAACACATTTACAAGAAAAAAACAAACAACCCCATCAAAAAGTGGGCAAAGGACATGAACAGACACTTCTCAAAAGAAGACATTTATGCAGCCAAAAAACACATGAAAAAATGCTCATCATCACTGGCCATCAGAGAAATGCAAATCAAAACCACAATGAGATACCATCTCACACCAGTTAGAATGGCAATCATTAAAAAGTCAGGAAACAACAGGTGCTGGAGAGGATGTGGAGAAATAGGAACACTTTTACACTGTTGGTGGGACTGTAAACTAGTTCAACCATTGTGGAAGTCAGTGTGGCGATTCCTCAGGGATCTAGAACTAGAAATACCATTTGACCCAGCCATCCCACTACTGGGTATATACCCAAAGGACTATAAATCATGCTGCTATAAAGACACATGCACACGTATGTTTATTGCGGCATTATTCACAATAGCAAACACTTGGAACCAACCCAAATGTCCAACAATGATAGACTGGATTAAGAAAATGTGGCACATATACACCATGGAATACTATGCAGCCATAAAAAATGGTGAGTTCATGTCCTTTGTAGGGACATGGATGAAATTGGAAATCATCATTCTCAGTAAACTATCGCAAGAACAAAAAACCAAACACTGCATATTCTCACTCATAGGTGGGAATTGAACAATGAGATCACATGGACACAGGAAGGGGAATATCACACTCTGGGGACTGTGGTGGGGTGGGGGGAGGGGGGAGGGATAGCATTGGGAGATATACCTAATGCTAGATGACGAGTTAGTGGGTGCAGCGCACCAGCATGGCACATGTATACATATGTAACTAACCTGCACAATGTGCACATGTACCCTAAAACTTAAAGTATAATAAAAAATAAAAATAAATAAAAAATAAAAATTCAAACCTTTTGTGCTACAAAGGTCAAAATTATGAAAATTAAAACACAAGCTACAGATCAAGATAAAACATTTGCAAAACATTTGTACAATAAGGAACCTATATCAAGAATATAGAAATAATTATTTCAACTAATAAGACAGATGATTTCATTTTAAAAATGGAGAAATGATTAGGAAAGACATTTATCCAAAAAATATGCAAATGGTCAATAAGCACATGAAAAGATGCTAAACATCATTAGTCACGGGGAAATGCGAACCAAAGCTATGATGAGATACCACTTCAAACGCACCAGGATAGTGATAATCAAAAAACCATTAACGAGTGTTGGCAAGGATATAGAGAAATCAGAACTCTCAAACATTGGTAGTGAGAATCGAAAATGGTGCAGCCACTTTAGAAAATAGCTTGGCAGTTTCTAAAAATATTAAAATGAGTTACCACATGATCCAGCAATTCTTCTCTTAGCTATCTATTCAAGAATGATGAAACAGTACGTCTGCACCAAGACAAGGCTGTTCTTGGTAGCACTGTTTATAATGTCTAATGAGTAAAAGCAATCCAGATATCCATCAACTGATGGGTGGATAAATGAACATAGTATATCCACCCAAAGGAGTACTACTTGTCAATACAAAGAATGGAGTGCTAAAACATGCCACAACATTAGATGATCCTTAAAAGCATTATGCTGAGTAAAAGGAGCCAACATTTAAAAGAGGAGAAAACTAATATTGAACCTTAGTGATTCTTTTCATAATTCCTGCCCAGGAGTGTCCTGAGAAACCTACAGAAATTGTCCCATCCACTGTCCCATCTGCAGTCAACAACAGTGCAACGAGGTGAAGAAGACTTCTGGGAACTCAGCCAGGTAACATTATAATAGAGTTACATAATTTTCTCTTTGCATTTCACAGCATCCTAGCAACCTGCTGCTTGTGACAACCAAATATGATTACAAGAAGAGACTGTACTGCGTATGCAAACATCATCTAGTAGTCCTTTAGTCTGATCTCCTTTTCATTTTAAACTAATAAATTGCGATCTTAGATTATACTTGTGGATTTTATGAATTTCAGTTAGTGTAAATCTAGTCACTTGCTCCTGAGGTATTGAAAAGAACATATCTCTGATTCAGCAAAGCTAAGGTTTAGGTCCTGGATTGTGATGAATTCACGAAAGTACATGCCACTTTGTGAGCTCTGAGTGAAAATTCAGTTTCCCTCATATGTGACTTCACATTCTTTATGCTAGATGTCTTTAAATCAAAACATTTCTAAAAGTTTGTCTCTCAGATGATTCTCTTGCCAAAAAAGACTTTTAGACTGTCGTTTCCCAAATTCCACTTTGTTCATATTTGCATACCTTCTTCATCCCTCCCTCCCCATTTATCTCCTTTTAATACACGGAATAGGAAAAAGGACGCTAAACTGAGAATCATGAGACTTAGATCTCCTTCTGATCTCATAGCTCAGAAAATAACTTGACTGTAGCACAGTCTTTATGAATCTTAGTTATTTCATAATTAATATGAGAAATAAGATTAATGGGTGATTCCCAAACCTGTGGTATATCAGATTTTTCAGTAAAACTTTAACAAATAGATAGTAAATGATAGAAAAATAGATAATAAAGTTTGAAATAAATTTAGAGGGATAGATTTATATATACATACATAGATATATACAGGAATATGCAGATGATAGACATAGATCTATAGATATAGACACATATATCACTTACCGTTATCCAGGCAAGCTAAATAAATCTCCGAGAATAGGGCCCAGGGATCTATGTTTAAGAGAGTTCCCTAGTTGCTTCTTATGCTTAGCCAAATCTGAGAAGCCTTGAACTTGATGATTTCCCAGGTCCCTTCCGTTCTTAAATTCTGTCCTTTTGTTTTATTAATATTTTTAAACAGAACTATTTTTAGATGGGACTTGTAAAAGACCTGGTCTCTCATTCACTTCTTTTCCTTTTATCAGCCCATTTCCCCGAGTGTCCCACCATCAGAATGGCATATAAAACAAATTCACTAGGTGACCCTCACATTCCAAATTCCACTCCTTCCTCTTTTGCTGATGTAAGCGTCCTTATCTCAGGGTTTCTCTTAATTTAAATTACAGTGACAACCCTTTAGGTTATCTTCTTGCTTGCACAATTAACAGACTGCAGCTGTACAAAATGCTGACCCGGGCATTCTGCTGTAATATCCTATAGAACACACACGTAACTCCACTTTTGCTTTATTAAACTGCTTGCCAATCAGATTGCAATTTTTGCTTCTACGCTTTTGAAGCCTGCCAAGCTCTTCTGAATCCATTTTCTCTGATGTGCTAGCACCTATTGCAACTCAGGTGGCTGGACAGCCAGTGGATGCTAATTTTTATTCTGAAGACTTATAGACCAAGCCTATATTCTTGATTGTATATATTCCCCAATAGGGGGGTGTGCATAACCGTGAAAATTCAGAGGTAATCCCAAAGTCTTCTGCTAATTCAGAATTGCAAACTTCCTGCCCACCAAATTAGCATAGCTAATTTGCATATTGTCCCCTATAATCACTTTCTTAACTCCTGTCTACCCTCTGGTGTGGTGGAGGTGCTAATGAGCAGAGAAATGAGTTAGACATAGGAAGTACAAGGCATCAAGAAACATGATAATTAGTCCCTAAATAATGAAAATGGGGAAGGGTTTACACTTCCATATTCTTTCTTTTTTGCCTCTGTTTCACTTCTCATTTAAGACAGCAAAAATACTCAATTATATTCAACAAATATTCATTCAGCACCTACCGTTGTTCAGAACTGTGCTCAGCACTGACAAGTTACACAGGGAAATTAAACACATTGCATTCTCTACCCTAAAGGGCTAGTCAATCTAGTATACAGAATAAGACTCAGAAACTGATGTTTCTAATCTAAAATATAATGTAAGCATTTCTCAGTTCCTTACTTCCTAAATTTCTTTGCCAGAGTTTAACTAATTGAGTTATATAAGCACATCTCCCCAACAAATGTTTGCAATCTAAGTGTGTCAATACACACTAATGTACTCAGTGGTAGAGCCAATATAGAATGGTTCCATTTGCAGCTTTTGTTCACAGTGCAATCTTGTCTGTTGTACTAAAAGAGACTGAAAAACATCAGGCATAATAATTCTGCCTTTAGAAATTTGGACAAACTTGGGGGCTCTAAAAATGACAGTCAGTAGTTTCCCCTGGGGTCTTCTCACATACATAGAACCAGAATTGCCAAGCTCAGATGTATGCCTCAAAGTTTTGAGCAAGTTATAAAATGTATTTCTGCTACAATGAATGGGCATACTGTTATTATTATTAACATCATATAATACAGACTAAAATGTCAAGGTTATAGCACAATATCAACAGTAATGATAAAAAACAAAGATTGTGAGTTTTCATGTGGGAATTTTACCACTTGAATATATTAGAAAGGAAAAAGAATACAGCCAGTGTTTCTACTCTAATAGTAACAGTATTTGTGGAAAAACAAGTAAATTGTTTATTAAACATGGGTGCTTTTAAAGTCATCATAAGACATTTTTATGCCACAGTAGTGATTGAACTAAAATTATTAACTCATATTTATTGCTTAAATTAATCTCCTCAAAAGGGCCAACAAAAATCGTAATATTCAAAAGTGTGCAACAATGCCAAAAAATGGACAACTTCTGGAAAAAGACAGATATTAAAGATATATATGTGAATGACTATCTCAAGCCAAGTTTTAAAGTAAAACAAATATAATAGTTTGTCCCCATCCTAAAGCTGGCTTACAGGGACCCTTAATCAAGCTAGACCTGGACTCCATAAAATACATCAATTACCATGAGTGTCTTTCTTGGTGTCCTGGATTTATAAGGGTGTCCTTCTACTTATAGTGTTCTTGGGTTACTCACTAAAATGGAAAATAAGATTTTTACCCACATTAGGAGTTTTGATGCAGCTTCAGCAAGTCCATGGAGTCCATTACCAAGTTGTTTTTATTTGCACTTCATCGTGGGAACCCTACTGTGCTCCTACTTTTACTATTCAAGGGTATTTACCTTTGCTTATTTCTGAGACCAGGAGTGATGTATCAAAATTTGCATCCTCTTTAGAATTGCTTTGATAACACTTCTTCATTCTCATCAGATTCCACTAATTGGTATAGCTATGAGTATGTCCCCTGGTTAGCATAACCTCTGTTAAATATTGAGAGAAAACCACTACCACATATTTCTTTCTCTGAGTTGTAGAAGCAGACCAAATATGTTCTCCTGAGTAGATTTGGAGAAGTCACCATTGATGATTTCATTATGTCATTCAACAAACATGTTATACTGTGCCCTACATGAGATGATCGCTCAGGTGATCTGGATGTAGTGATGAAGAGAACAGGCAGGTTTCAGGTCTCAGAAAGTTTAGAGTCTAATGGGTTGAGCCATCCATGTTGGCTCCATTTCAGGTTCTTCAGATTTCATTTCAGAAATCTTCAGAGTCCTCAAAGGCTTTCCATTTCAGAGTCTTCAGATTTGGATGCCCATGAATTCCTACTGGGCTCTGGGTACACCTCACGCCCTCTTTAGCAAGTCCTTTCCCCCGGCCCCATACAAAGCCACTATGATACCAAACATTCTCCTAAAAGGTTCAGTGCAAAACTGCCATTTAGTTCTCCAGCTTTAGTACTATACCTTTTCAGTGTCCAAAAAGCTGAAATCCACATTGTATACCTACAGGGAAATGCAGACAGACATTGAAAGGGGGATCCTTGTTTATATGTCCAATGCATGTTATATGCAATCCCACACACTCACTAAAAACAAAATTGCTCCTTCACGAAATAATTTAAAGTAGCTGAAGAAACAGATTTCAGAATATTTGTTGATTTGTTTTTGTAATACTCAATCGAAACAGTTTTCTTGATGCCTTCCCTGAGTTTCATGAAAATGGAGATGTAGTCATTATCCTGTAAACAATTCTTTGATATACTGTACCTGAGGATTAAAGCTTATTTTTCCCACCAGATTCAATAATTCCTATTTAAATAGCTTTTCCATACTCCTATGCTCACAGAACTTTTTTTTCACTGTAGATACATATGCCAAAGGAAAGTTTCTTAGCATAGACATTAAAAAAAAAATTCTTTGTAAGAATTTCTCACCCAGGAAGAGAATCCATGTTCCCAGGGGTATGTGTTCCAATGGCATTTTTCTGTTCAGTTCTAAATGCTTAGTCACTCTTCTCACTGTCTGCAGCCACCTAATACATCTCAGCTGGGCAGAGGAGACCTGAGCTGTATGTTCTGCTCTGGGACTGGTTAAGTGTGTGGGCTGAGGATTACCTCATAGGTCTCCATCTATCCAAGGGGATAGTCTGTTTTCAGAACATTGTGAAACTCCACTGTGAACATCCACTGTTAACTTGAATTTGCAGAACACATAAAATTTGAGCCACTATTCAGATCTTTGTTTACTCGGTTTGTTAGTTGTCTTTCTTCTTTTTTTGTTTATTCAGATCTCTCATATGATTTTTGTTTGTTTGTTTTGTTTCTGTGGGTTGAAAGTGGAGAGCTTCATTTCACTGTACATACATGGACTAGAGTCTTTCATGCCCATTGGACTCCACAGTGACTCCAGGGAGGCATTTAAAGTGTGAAAAGCAAACCTTGTTCATTTTACCTCGACAAATGTGAATGGCTTTATGGAGAGGGGCAAAGAATATTGTCCTATATTGAGGAAACAGGAGGTAGAAAAACAAGTTTAAAAAAAGCGAGGAGAGACGTTTCAGAAAAAAAAAAAGATTACCTTCCAGTTCTAGAAGAAAATACTCTGAATTTGATTACCCACTCTTATGGTAAGATCAGACTATTCTCAGACTCTGCTTCTGAGTGGCCAAATCAACATAAACATATCCTGCTGCTTAGTGGGTGGATTTTTAGCATCATGCAAATTGAATATTTGGTATTCCCCCAAATCAGGATTTCTCTCTTAAAGGACAGCAGTTTTGATGCGTAAAGCTTGGAAAGTTCTGGTGAGATTGATGTTGCAGCTCAGAACTCTGACATTCAGATTAAAGTAGTACAGAAATGAATCTTGTATTTGACATTTAAAAGGGAGGCTTTTCTACTGCCCGTGGTTTCCTAAATCATACCAAAAGGAACTGCCATGACAGAAAGGCTTGAGAAATCCCTTCCATTCATTCTGTGTTTTCCCACATTATGGCCAATGAATTGAGACTCAGAGTTATTACATGTTTGGTGTCACAGCAACATACAAACTAGTGAAGCAATTCACGAATACTAACAATCATTCCCTTTTTATGGATAAAATAGCAAAATTTGATTTGTCAACCACATCCACTGGGATCTTTAAGAAAGCATAACATTTGAAATGGTTCTCTTCCTTCTTCCTGAATATGTACTGTTTTTTGAGCAACAGGGCAGGTAGTAGGTAGGTATGCGCTACTACAATTTGAATGTTTACAAAAGAATTTCAATAGTTCAATGGAGTGTTTCATATAAATAGAAATTTTATGGTCTTTATTTTGAAATACTACAATGTATCAGCTTCATAGTTATGTTTACAAATTCTCATACATTCAAGATCAATTAATATATAAGTCCAACACGTTTATTAAATATACCCACATGGTTTTCAAAATTTTAGAGTGGAAAACTTTAAAATTGTTTGCCACAAAAAAAAATATGTAATCAAACGCACAAAATATGTTTTTCAAATGTCATGGATTTGAATCTCCAATAATGATGTATAGATTAGAGCAGATCTTTAAAGCACAATTATTTATCCTTGACTAGGTTATACGAGAGTCTTCTTGTATTTACAAATGCTTTATTTCATATCTCTTTTCTAGACAGTCATACCTACAGTTCAGTTGTCAGTATAATGTGATGTTCTTTACCAAAGACTATAGAAAACATAAATGTTATAGTTGTGTGTATACATATGTGTGTATATATATGTTCATATAAATACATAAAATTGGAACTGTACCTGGAAAGATTGATTGCATGTTTAACATAGCTTTACAGCAACGAGATGAAAATACATCGGTAAAATATGCTCACCTAGGCGCTTTCTCTTGGGTTCGCCTATGTTTTATGAATTGAAACCTCTTTGCCATCTCCTTCAATTTATGCAGGAGCTCTGGCCGGGTGCGGTGGCTCACGCCTATAATCCCAGCACTTTGGGAGACCGAGGCAGGCAGATCACGAGGTCAGGAATTTGAGACCAGCCTGGCCAATACGGTGAAACCCCGTCTGTACTAAAAAATACAAAAATTAGCCGGGCGTGGTGGCACGCGCCTATAGTAGCAGCTACTCAGGAGGCTGAGGCAGGAGAATAGCTTGAACCCAGGAGGCAGAGGTTTTAGTGAGCCGAGATCACGACACTGCACTCCAGCCTGGGCGACAGAATGAGACTTCATCTCAAAAACAAAACAAACAAACAAACAAACAAAATATAAATGTGTGTGTGTGTGTATACACAGGAGCTTCTAATTCCAGACCATTTTCCCTGTGTCCTCTTGTCATGCCTAAGTTATTCATTCACTTCATGAATAGGAAGAAAACCAATTGTCCTAAAGCACTTTTATTTTTTAAAGTCAAACTCCTTTTTGCCTTTTTAAATAAACATCTTACCACCTCTATAAAATATGTAGCTCTCTTCTATGATCAAGCCATTATTGAGATATATACTCGGGACCAGTAGGTAGTAGTCACTATGTTAAGTGCTGAATGTTCAGAGAAGAAAAGTCCTATAATCCCTTTTCTATTGAGTGCACAACCTTAAGAAGAGTCTGGCACCTAAACCATCTAAGAGAAGGGCAAGCACTAGAAGAAAGGGAGGCACAGTGTGCTGTAGGGCTCATTGCCAAACTTGTTGACTCTGAAGATTACTAAAAAATCACTGGAAGAGATCAGATGTGAGCCGATTTGGAAGGATGGATGGTAAGTGGAGTAGTAGGGGATAGTGGTTAACGGAGAGGAGTTCCAAATAAAAGGAAGAGAGAGAACAAAATTTCAGAACTGTAGCACCATATGGCATGTTCTGGGAGCTAAGAGTTGATCTATATCCTTGCAGAAGAAGATTGAGAAGGAGTAAGAATTTAATGCTGAATAGGTAGGATGGGCTCGGGTAATAAACGGTCTTGCATGATAAGCTGAGATTTTAGGGATTCCTACCAAAAGAAAGAAAAAGAGAGAGAGAGAGACAGAGAGACAGAGAGAGAGAGAGAGAGAGACAGAGAGACAGAGAGACAGAGAGACAGAGAGACAGAGAGAGACAGAGAAGGAGCAGTCATTTAAAGGTTCTAAGTAGCAAAATTAAAAAAGAAAAATTATTTTAAACTGAAGATGGGGATCAAAATGAGAAATAACAATTAGGAAGCTGTTGCATAATCCAGTGGCCATGGTGACAATGAGGGGAGACAGATCTGGGAAACATTAGGAAGACTGAATCCACATAAATTCATTCCAGATTTAATGTGAACCTTAAGAGAGAGGAAGTCAAGAATTATGCTTACCAGTATTCCTCCTTGGACATTTTAATGGATGTTTATGCCATTATATGAGATGGCTGAAAAGGATTTGATGGTGAAGCAGGAGGTAGGGATAGAGATAAGTTTAGTTTATCTCCATTTTGAATTTGAAATATTGAAGACCTTTACATGGAGATATTCAGATGGTTGAATTTATGAGTTGGGGTTCAGAAGAAAGACTCAGAAGCCTAGAATTGAGAGGCACTATTTTAAGTTATAGATAAAATAAGATTTCCCAGGAAACATGTGTAGCTAAAAAATAAGTAGGGTGAGTTTGGGACACATATTTTTAAGGTGATGGTGAAAGCCCATGTAGGGGTAGCTGGAACAACCAGAAGAAAACTGTCAGCAGAAGCAAGGGTGATCAGCATGTTCCATAACTCTTTGCCTCCATCAAGTCCCAGAGAGTCGTTGTATGTATGAAAGATGAATTAATTAAGTTGCATATGTAATGTGAATATAGAATTAAATATAGACATTAATCAATTAAATAAATACATCACGCACACACAAAAAAACCAAAAGTCATAAAACTAGTCTTCATATCATCGATTTCCCATCACACGTGTACCACACATTCTACTTGAACTACAGCTCTGTCGTTTGGTAAAGCTTCTCTTTGCTTGTATTTCATTATCGGGAGCTCTCATTTACAAACCTCTGTTTTATTTCCCCACAATAAAAGAGATGCAGTTATTTAACTATGCAGTTATTCAAATCCTTTGGGAAAAAATTATGGGAGTTTGCTAAAATGTTAAAAAAGAAAGTAACTTGGGAGCATTAGCATTTTTATATCCACATTCTACTTTTTTCAAATTATTCTTTTCCCTTTGCTCTCTGCCCTTGTCCTTTAATTATTTAAGATGTACTGTTTTCCATGGAAAAGCAAGATGGTTCAAAATTACTAGGATTGAATATTTTCCCTTAAGCCTTCATTATAGTATTCAGGAGGAGAGAGTAAAGGTGCCAGCTATTAAACTGCTGCTCTCTAGAGAACTTGAGTGAAGATTTTACATTCCTTTACTATCAACCTCAGTGGCGCTAACAATTGTAACTTCGATGAGAACAACATAAACGTACATAAAAGCTTTTTCTTATGAAAATCATCACAAATTAATGCAAGCATCAATAAATTTGTATAAAAATTGAAATAAGAAAAATAGATAAAGGGATCAGTTTTTATTGTTTCTAAGCCAGGATAAACAGTGAAATGAAATGACTAAATGATGAAAAATGAACACATTAAAATATACTATGGAGACAGTAAGTGTCTGTTTGTCTTAGGAATTTCATGGGTGTAAAGTAATTTTGTATTAAATGGACATCTTAACTATGGAAGGTGGTCTTTGTTTGTTTGTTTTTTTAACAATGAAATAATGAACTGTTAGCACTTGACTATTTTTTTCCCATGGCCCGTGGCTACTTATTTTAATGACCCAAGGAAGTAACAAGAGGCTTGTTCACACATTAAAATGACCTGGGATCATTAACTTTTACCTTGACAACCAAAAATGAGTCTGTTTAAATGATTAAAGACACTTAGGATCCAGAATTGCAATTAGTGAAACATTTCTTTAAATATTGTAGGACCCAGTGACTACATTGATACTGATGAGTTGAGGTCATAGAAGATGGAATAAATCAATTTTTCAACACATATATTCACTGGTCTGAATACTATTCAATTCCTTCACAACTTTCTGTTTATTATCTGTTCCTCATGAATTGCTAAATTTAGGAAAAATCCTACTGTGCCCAACATTTCAACTCTGATGAAGAAGAAAGAAGAATCCCTAATCTGTATTTCAGAAAGCTAATATGACACCTGTGCCAGAGGCCACTAGTTAAAGAAACCAGGAAAGGAAAAGCAGTCTTGTCTTCTCTAAAAATATCTATGAAGTAGGATAGGAAAGTCTTGGTTGCTTTTTGGATAGAAAAGTAACCTTAGCAACTATGGTATCTGATAAGAGAATACTATTACTGTGTGTTCACCTGGTTATATAGTGAAAGCAGAATTATTAGAAGCACAGGTAAAAAACAAAGTAGTTATAACTATCCTCTTCAAATATGTGTCCTTCAGTAACCAAAACAGCATGGTACTGGTACAAAAACAGGCGCACAGACCAGTGGAACAGAATAGAGAACTTACAAATAAAATTGCACGTCTACAACAATCTGATATTCAACAAACCCAACAAAAGTAAGCAATGGGGAAAGGATTCCCTATTTAATAAATTGTGCTGGGAAAACTGGCTAGCCATATGCATAAAACTGAAACTAGATCCCTTCCTTACACCTTACACAAAAATTAACTCAGGATGTTTAAAAGGCTTACATGTAAAACCCAAAACAATTAAAACCCTAGCAGAAAATCTAGGGAATACTGTTCAGGACATAGGTATGGGCAAAGACTTTATGATGAAATTGCCGAAAGCAATTGCAACAGCAGCAACAAATGACAAATGGGATCTAATTAAACTAAAGAGCTTCTGCACAGCAAATAAAACTATCATCAGAGTGAACAGACAACCTACAGAATGGGAGAAAATGTTTGCAATCTATCCATCTGACAAAGGTCTAACATCCAGAATCTACAAAGAACTTAAGCAAATTTACAAGAAAAAAACAACCCCATTAAAAAGTGGGCAAAGGATATGAACAGACACTTCTCAAAAAAGGACATACATACGGCCAACAAACACATGAAAAATAGTTCAACATCACTGATCATTAGAGTAATGCAAATCAAAACCACAATGAGATACCATCTCGTACCAGTCAGAATGACAATTAGTAAAAAGTCAGGGAACAACAGATGCTGACGAGGCTGTGGAGAGATATGAATGCTTTTACACTGTTGGTGGGAATGTAAATTAGTTCAACCATTGTGGAAGACAGTGTGGCAATTCCTCAAAGATTTAGAACCAGAAATACCATTTGATTCAGCAATCCCATTACTGCATATACACCCAAAGGAATATAAACCATTCTATTATAAAGATACATGCATGCGTATGTTCATTGCAGCACTATTCACAATAGCAAAGACATGTAACCAACCCAAATGCCCATCAATGACAGACTGGATAAAGAAAATGTGGTACACATACACCATGGAATACTATGCAGCCATATAAAGGAATGAGATCATGTCCTTTGCAGGGAGATGGATGAAGCTGGAACCCATCATCCTCAGCAAGCTAATGCAGGGACAGAAAACCAAACACTACATGTTCTCGCTTATAAGTGGGAGCTGAACAATGAGAACACATGGACATGAGAGGAGAACAACATTTACTAGGGCCTATTGGGGGAGGGTGGAGGTGGGAGAGCATTAGAGAAAAGAGCTGATGCATGTTGGGCTTAATACCTGGGTGATGGGTTAATAAGTGCAGTAGACCACCATGGCACATGTTCACCTATGTAACAAACCTGCACACCCTGCACATGTACCCCAGAATTTAATTGAAAAAAAGTTTTTTTAAATGTGTCCTTGAATTTGCTTTATCATGATTCTCAAACCGTGGGATTAGACTTTGAGGAAACACATGGAGGAAATGCTGAATGCATTAAAAGGAATGTGGCCAGCCATGCTGGCTCAAGCCCATAATCCCAGCACTTTGAGAGGCCGAGGCAGGAGGATCCCTTGATCCCAGGAATTCGAGATCAGACCCCCATCTCTTAAAAAATAAAATAAAATAAAATAAATAATGGAAATATAATCATAGAATTTAGACTAGCTTATTATGAAACTCATTTTTAAAACTTTAATAACATCCATCAATGTGTTGTAGAGTTCCTTGAGCCAGTATCTTGCCCCAATTTTCCTCTTACCATTTGTTTTCTTTTTTGCCGAAGCCCTTTGTTGTATCCACCATTATTAAGCTCATTTAAAGTTTATCCTCGCCTTCCATTACTACATTTAACCTATACTAATTTGAACATTTACATATCAAAGTCCAGAAAATAAATGATCAATTTATTCACCAAATAATTCCATTGTATTTCCAATGTCTAAATGTCAGATTAGATTATATTAATTTTTGAGTAGAAGAAATATAAGTTTATCCATTCCTTGGAATATCTTGATGGCTTAGGGTATTATGGAAACCTTCAGTAAGGCGTTTTTTAGAAGGGTTCTTTAGCATATAAACAACAGTATAACTTTAGAAAATTACCCTCCAGCCTGACACAGCTATCTTTAATTGTCCGTATTGCCTTTTTGTTCCCATCCTCCCCTCATTCATAACTATAATTCTACATGCTGATTTTTAATCTGAAAGTTTATCCTGGTTTTTCTATGTTGCTACATAGACTTTGTATTTAATGACATCTGTTTATTATTATGGCAGGGTGGGTTTTCTGGAGACAGACACTGAGAGTTTGGAGTGCAAGATGTGGGTTCGAGATTAACGTCTGTAAAGACAAGAGGAGGGGACAGGGCTGCATGTGGAGAAAGCTCAACAGTGAAGGAGGCATAATAGCATGTCTCCAACTCTGCAAGGAGCTCTGGAGTGAGTACTAACTGTCCAAATGCCCCATTCTGGGCCCAAAGGGCTAGGCCCCTACACTTTCACTCTGCATAATCATCCGATTTGGGCTGCTCTGGGCAGGGCATGACCTCAGGAAAGTGGGTTCCTTGATGCTGAAGCTGACCATGAACGAACTGTCACTGGAGACTGCCTACTGTCCACACTCCCTGAAGGCGGGCAGTAGATCCCCAAGTCCACCACACTCATCCATCTTTGATTGCTCATGACAGAAACGAAAGTCAGGCGGGCTGAAATTCTACCATAGATCCAGGAATAGCTAGATGCATATGCTCAATGGACACTCAGAGGAATCTGTATTTCCTTTTCATTTCTATGTTGACTGTGTTCTTGGGTAGGTTCTTCCTTCCTACTGACAAATGTGGCTACCAACAGCCAGAGCTGACAGAGCACACTGCTATGTGAAGGTTTTCAGCAAATTTCCAGGGACTGACACTGATTCAGCAAAGGGTCTACCCTAGGAATTTAGGGACATGAATGGAAAGCTGTGAAGGCTGATTATTCACTGAAAGATTGAGATGCTATTGCTCAAAGAAGACAGAAGGTATGTTGGACCAGCAAAAACTATAATTGTTTATTTTCCTTGATAGTCATAGGTCTAAGGGGTAAGCAGCTGAGTTAAGCTAGGCCAATCATTTCATACTTCCTGAAATTAGAAACTAGGCAGAGATATTGTCACTGAGCGTTGTTAGAACTGAATTATCTGAAGGTAGCCACTTAAAGGAGTTTTATTTCTGTAATTATTTTCAAATCAATTTTACCATCCTGGCTCTACATTTTTAGAACCTTGGTCAAGCTCTTTATCTGAAAAATGTGAAGAGTAATGGGACATAGAAATAGAAATGTTTTTAAACTTGAAAGATTTAATATATATAAGAAAGCACAAATCCTGACATTTTGTAAGGGATCAGTAATGTAAACTGTTATTGTTATTACTAATAGCAGTAATACTAGTAGCAGAATAGAACATCTATTAATCAAAGAGCTATCATGGTCTAAATAGCATGCTAGACACTATGCAAACTACAAACACAAATCAAACATAAGTTTTATGCTTAAGGAGATTCCAGTCTGGTGAAAGGGATAATTAATATATGTTAATTATATACAGTATATTTTACAGCCCATTTGGAAAAATAGACTTTGACTATCTAGCCCCTATAGAGGTAATTTTACATTATATCATTGCACATTAATTAATCAGATGATTATAAATATATACACACACACACGTACACATACATATGCATATAATGTATGTGTGTTTGTGATAGGCCAAGATAAAGAAAAGAGGAGAAAATATTTTGAACCATTTGAATAGCTTCTAAAATTTATATATATCTGTGTAATATAAACCATGACTGAATTTGGTATGCCAACTTCCTGAACAAAAAAATATCAGAATATATTAATCACAGTAGGAAGCTATATGCCTGCTACATATAAATTTAGCCAATGGCTTAATATCTGTTCTTAGTTTAATTACTTCGAAGTGTCAATATTTTAATTCACAAGATTAAACAGAAGACAATTCTCAATCTTAAAGTGTCTATTTTTAACTCACTGGTGCCGTACCCCTACCTAACTTTAAATATATTGGGGTTTTTCCTTTATTATAAATAGAGTGCTTTATTGCCAAGACATGACTAGGTTAGAATTTAGTTAAAACTTCCCCAGGGCAGGGATTATATCATGTTCATCTGTGTATGCTTGACAGTGCCTAGTATGTAAAAGGTCTTCATACATTTATATCTTTTTTTAAGTGAAGCAATAAGTGTCTGTCAAGGTCATTAGGAACACAGGTATAGTCTCCCTGACCCAGTACTTTTCTTTTCTTTTTTCTTTTTTTTTGAGATGGAGTTTCGCTTTTGTTGCCCAGGCTGGAGTGCAATGGCACAGTCTCCGCCCACCGCAACCTCCGACTCCCGGGTTCAAGCGATTCTCCTGTCTCAGCTTCCCGCACAGCTGGGATTATAGGCACACGCCACCACGCCCAGCTAATTTTTGTATTTTTAGTAGAGACGGTGTTTCACCATGTTGGCCAGGCTGGCCTCGAACTCCTGACCTCAGGAGATCCACCTGTCTCAGCCTCCCAAAGTGGGGGATTACAGGGGTGAGCCACCGTACTGGGCCAACCCAGTACTTTTCTATAAACTCTTCGCTAGTAGTCTTCAGTGAGATAGGAGCTTATGCTGGAATATAAATGGACTATATCATAGACACACTGTTTTGTTGAGCTAACCTTTTCTTCGCAAGACTTTCTAAATGAAGAAAGAAATGCACTAATTTACAATGTTAGTTCACCATAGACTGTTTACTGACCTGCTATTTGAAGGAGCATTGGTATAGCGTCTGTGGTCCAAGCGGCTAAAACTTGGTATCACAAGCAAACCTTAATGCAGAATTTTCTATCTTCAAACATTTGGGTGGCAAGTTAAGTAGCTGGAGATCATTTTTAAAAAATATTTGAAAGTGAAATTGTTTTTCATTGCCTTCATTTTTGTAGGGTGTATATTATGCTGGTTTCTGTATGAAAATTTAATTATTATAAGTTTACTTGTTATAAATTTGTCTTATTCACCATCTGTGCCCTGTGCAAATAAGCAAGAAAAATATTCTAAGTTCTTATCCAAAATAAATGTTTTATTTTTCCAGTGTTTTATATCCAACCAGGAGGCCTGGATTGTGAGGCCAGTGAAATCTCAGCAGTAGGGTCATGGAGTAAGGTAGCAGTCAAGATGGGCTGGGACTGGAGACATTGGTCAACCTCTAGGGTCTTCTACCCAAGAAGGAACATTCGGTTCAACATACTATATCCAAAATGACATGGAAAAGATTGTTGAACAACAGAGAAAATATATACATTTACTACAGATGTGAATGGTACTTCCTACAATTGTGCTGAGCACAATCTGTACAATTTTATGTGGCGGTCCTGACCTCTATGGGTCAGTAGATGGGTCATAGACACTATACCAAGACATACCTAAGGATGTCCAATCAAATGTTTGAGTGTAATAGCAAAAGTGTAGATGCTTGAAAATGTCAAGGGTCAAGATGGACAGCAATGCCTTACCTCTAGTTGACAAATCTGCTGAAGAATAGGGCTATAACTAATGGCTACTACTATAAAAAGTAGAATCCAACCCTCAAGGGAAATTGGGGCTTATAAAAAAAACAATTTTTTAGAGTTCTAGCCAAATTGTCTAGAATTTGTGATAAAATTAATGTCTTTAAAGAACAAGTGGTCCAACAGTAAGAATCAGGAAAATCTATCCCTCTGTGGCCTTCAGATTGGGCAGAGATCCTTGTACATACACCATATATTAATGAGAATTACAGCAGGGGTGATATTCAAAATATATTTAATAAACAGCACAGTGTGGTTATCAGCCAATCAGAATAAATGTTGCCTGTAGCTGGGAAAACAGGGTTGAGAGGATCTTGCTATGCTAAGAGTTAACTCTCTAGTTGCTGCATTACGGTGATGAAAATGGCCTGGTTGTCCCATAGACATTATATTTATGGGTTTTTTGAATAAATATAGAAATTGACCCTCCTGGTCTTAAAACTCGAAGCTCACATTTGTCTCATCCGAGTTCCTTCCACAGAAAAATGACCCTCAGGCAAGGGACTGAAACTCCTCAGATCACTGCACCCAGACAATGAGACGCCAGCCCCCTCATCCATCATGGTGGCTTCCTTGCCCCTCCCTAATTCCTGTTTTCCCACCTTCCCAGCTATATAAACCCCCCAGTTTTAGTCAATCGAGTAGAGATGGATTTGAGACTGATCCCCCATTGTCCTGGTTGATGTCCCTCTAATAAAAGCCCTCTTCCCTGGCAGTACTCCTCTCAGTGATTGGTTTTCTGTGCAGTGAGCAACAGAATCTAGACTGTACCCTGGCATTTTGGTAACACAGAGATTAGGGCACTAGTCCACAAATATGGCTGCATATTGGAATCAACTGTGAATTGTTTATTGAATGCTGATACTATTCTTAGAGATTCTGATTAATTGTTCTTGAGGGGGTGGCCTAGATATGGGGATTTTTTTAAGTTCCTGGATGATTCTAGTATATTTGTCTAGTACATTTGTCACCTGTCTTTGTTTTGTAATTGAGGTTATATGCATTGTCTTATGGTTGGCATTTTATCTCATAAAATAGTGTGGAAAGGTTTAATCGCTGTAAAATATTGACACCACTTATGAAGCAATTTTTCTTTCTTTCTTAAAGATTTTTAGTCAACAGAATAAAGTGTGAGAATCACTGATTTAGCATTCAGGCAATGAGAAGACCAAGAATGGATCAGTACGCACCCTTCTCTCCTACACACATTAGTGTATAAAACCTATGTTATCCGCAACTTAAAAAATAGCTCACTTCAGTTTCAATGGCTTAAGTTTTCAGGAAAATAGATCATAGTAGATTTCATATTCTCTTATCATCCAAATTCCCTAAGCAATGTCCATCTTCCAAGTTCTAGTCAACGTCAAATATTTGTCATCTGTCTTTGTTTTGTAATCGAGGTTATAGCATTGTCTTATGGTCAGCATTTTATTTCATAAAATAGTGTGGAAAGGTTTAATCACTGTAAAATATTGACACCATTTATGAAGCAATTTTTCTTTCTTTCTTAAAGATTTTTAGTCAACAGAAAATCCTTTCAACCCGGCTCTCCTCTCCTGGAAGAAATTATGCATGGAAATTCCTTTTTTACATGCTTTCATTGAAACCCAAATCAGTATCTGAAATGTGTTCTATACTAGAGCAGGTTGTGCTTCAAGCTTTATCTTGGCAAGATACAGAAATTAAAGTCATGGGCCAATTTTTGAATTAACATGAAAATTCTTTTTTATGTGCATACGAAAACATGTCTTTGAAACATCTTGCCAAAGGCTTCTTCATCTTCTGGTTGTTATATAAAAACATGGTCATCCCAAAGGGGCGGAAAAAAAAAAAAACCAACTGTGTTCCACCTTAATCAGATTCACAATCATGTCCTAATGTAATTTGTCCTAATCCATTTCGGAGGAAGACAACCATTTATGATTCCCAGAGACGTGTGGGAATAAATGTGGCTATATGGAAATTCCCTAGGTGTTCCATATACTATATTTACTAGTTCATAAAAAAGCTAATTACATTTCTGAAAAGAAGGCTTTACAGATGCAATGTATGTTCTAAATACAAAACCCTACTCTGTCACCCCACAGTCATATGGTCCTTATCTGTTTGCCATACACAAACTGTATTCTGGATTACAGTAACTTAGTTTATAATAAAAAGCACACACATTACTGTATTAGCCTAATCGTATATGTCAATGTTTGAGAGACAGTCCTATTTTTAGTTTTACTGGGAAAAAATAGGTAACACTTAGCATAGTAAGTAATAAATTACCCTGTAGTAAAATAGAAAATGATTGGTTCCTGATTTTTTCCCCAATGCCTTGGAAGATAAATACGTTAAGTGGCTTGTTAAAAAACCCAGCATAATTTTGTTTCTGAGATGCTATTGTAGAGAATGCTTCTGAGGGTATTGAATCTACAAGTTTATTCTGCAATGAAATCCTTTTTCATGGATTTTATTGTTCATTATAAGCATGTTTTTACAAAAGCAATGTTTCCTATAAACAGAACTGGGACTAGATGACACATTACTGAAGCAAGCCAGAAATGTAAATAATCAAACGGTTTTTGTTTACTTTTCTGCAATAATCATGAAATCATACTGACCTAACATCTTATCATTTATTTATTTATTTTTCGTGTGATATACTTTTTTCTTTATCTCTAGTGCCTTTCAATGGTCGTTTGTAGCTAAATGAACTCTGCTTTGCTCTCTTGGGCTACAGGAACTCTATCGTTTCACTTAGTCAATGATGTGGTTTCAAAGGCCATAGAGTACTCCTTATGGAAGTTTTAGGGATAGCATAATTGCTCACTGTTGTCAGTGAAAGCGATCTTTGAGGACATCTGGGAATCTGATCTTCCCTCAAAACTAGGACAAATCATGAGTAAACTGATCGACAAACATGATCATTTGTAATTGAATTAAAACAAAGTAACATCTAAATCTAAATAACAAAGCTTCTCTAGGCCATGAATAGAGAGATATTCAGCTATTTAACTTTTTAATGTTTGACCATACCTCTGGTCAACATTAAAGCTTAAGTATCAGGTCCCCGACTCTCTAAATACTTGGCAAATGAACATCACCTACTCCTCTTCCCCACTGCTACTTACTCCACCTAAGAAATACCTTAATCCTTCATCTAGTATTCTTCTCTCCATCTTCCTCCTTCCTCTCAAGAGTCCCCAATGACTTCTTGAGAGATAATTATGCCTGTAGCTCAGGGACTCAAAGTAATCACCAGGCTTGGCATGAAAGAATGCTGGAATGCAAACTGAAGTGCGAAGCAACAAAGATTCAGTGCAGATATTATGAAAAGGGAATGCATTATAGCAATTACTCAGTTGGCCTGATTTCTGCCAGCCTACAGGATACAGCAAAGAGGCCAAAGCATAAACACCACCTAGTATTAGTCATCATGACTCATTGACATTTGGTGTTCAGGACCCAGTGGAAGTCTTTGCATAGAGATCTAGAAGCTTTGGTGACAAAGCTTCTAGAAAAGAAAAACAAAGCTCATAGACTTTTTGGCTTTTATTCAGTATAACATCAACTTCTCCCTGTGTCTCCCTTTAAAGTTGGAGGTTACAATACGGAGCTGTGTTTAGAGAAGCTTAATCATAAAATATCATGTAAAGTTGTGAAGTGCTGCTAGAGTGAACAGTTAGCTCGTTTAATGAGAGTCAGTTGCAACTGACAATGAGGTTGAGAGTGTGATTGCTGCTTGGGCTGCAGGCACTCACGCTGTCACAGTCTATAACCCGAATCCCCACCAGCCACCTATTAATGCTTGATTTTTATCACAGGGGATGAAGAAAATAGCACAGAATCATCAACATAACTTGAGAAAATTCTAAGTGTATGCTGAAATAAGAGTAGCACTGTCACATCACAAATGTAGCCTGCATCATCAAAAAGACATGACAAGGAGGAAAAGGGGAAAACTATACATGTTTTGGAAGAAAGTTCTAGCTTTGCTAGAACTGGCCTCATTTGCCTCAAACAGTCCTAGTGTATGTGATTTTCCTGAAGTCATTATCAATTTCACTCTGAAACTGAACCAGTTTGCACAATGAATTATACAGTCTCATTCTCACTTTATCCAATTTGACACGACTCAGAAGTGTGAGAAAGCAGATTTATTTAGAGCATCTTTGATGTATCTTGTGTTTCACATGTGCTACATAAAGAATCTGTATTAACTGTATTATTTAAACAAAGTAAAGCAATACATTCTATTGGATGGTGTCAATACACAGCGATGAAGGTGCTTAATTACATAAAGGATCATTACTTTTAATAATCATGTAAGTATTTTAATCCTGATTTTAGTAGTTTTCTAGCAATTTTTCATAAGTTACATAAAGTTACTGGAAAAGGATTCTTAGAAGTGAAACTTACAGAATTAAAAAAAAAATTCTAAATTCTAGATGAGCCAAACTGTTTCACTTATTCTGACCCCTAACATCCACACAGCTGAATGGAGATAACCAAAATTATCCGATGAACTGTCCCATGTCCCAGTTGGTAGCTTAAGGCACTGAATAATGGAATCCATTGAGTGCTAAATACATCAATTATCTATTATAATTGTTATAATAATTCTGTTATAATTGTTCTGAACACTGGCAACTTTAATTAAGGAACAAGGTTGTAGTATTGGATAATGTTATGAGCTAAAAGACAATTGTTTCTAGTTTTCTATAATTTTTTTGTGCCAGACATATTCATGCATTTTGCTCAAGATGATTTCCTTAGACAAGGAATTTAAGCCAGGCTTATTCATGGCAGCCAAATGTGACCATGCTATGCCCTCTTCTCACATACTACTAATTGTGGCAGCAGAATGGATTCTGAAACAATCTGCATTGATTGTTAGACTAGATAAAATGTTCATCTTAAGTGAAGTTAGGGACACATATTTTGGGAAGCTTTAGGGGACAGAAACTGAAGCACTAAATAATTATTTTAATCAACACTGCTGCTCGTAACAGCAGCTAATAAACCATGTGAAGCAACAGTGTGAACTACTTTTTTTTTTCTTCCTAACAATTCATTTTGGGACCCACATGCCTAGATTATGGCAACAGCTGTTTTGGAACTAGCTTTGTTGGTTTAATCAAATGTATTTGCACTTTAGGTCTTCTCTGTGTTATTATGATTATTTATTATTATTATTAAATGATATTAGCATGATCTGGGGCCATAAAGCATACAATTTAATTGCATATGTTTTTTGAAACAACAGGATTGGTAACCTGTTGCCACTTTTTTCTTTTCATTTAGGGCATAAATCACTAGAGAACAACTGAAGTAGCTCTCTTTGATTTTATTTAGTGCTTTGGATCCTAACCCATAAGGGAAGTGACTAAGATTCAAACATTTTTTTTTCAACTAATTTGATTTCGAAACTTGCAGGAAGCTGTCACAATGATTCAAAACTGTTTTCTCTGAAACAATAAGTGTAATCTTTGATACAACTGGGCCAGTTAGTCACATTGTAAAATAAGTGCGGGAATAGAAAATCAGGTCAGCTGAATGGTCCAATGGTGACAATAAAATGCTGTGCATGTATATTTCCAAATACTTACTGTAGTAATTTCCACAAAAATGAGTCCTATGAAATGAACCTGAGGGTTCCCTGAGTAATAATTTATTTCACTTACTGCATATGAGTACTGACTAAGGCAGCTTCACTTTGCACTTTCAAGGAAGAGGAAAGATCCAGAACTGTCTCTAAAACACTTTTGATACAAATTTGGCCAATGAAATAATTGGGCACTCAATTAGGCAGTAAAAAAACTTACTTCAATTTAGAAACAAACTGACTGATGAGGCCAAGTAAAATAATGGGCCTCATAGTACCACAAACAGGAAAGTCAAACCTAAATTAAAATGAATATGATTCAAGCAACTATAACTTGATTACATCAGTTTTAATCACTTGATCTTTCAGCCCCGAAACACAGCTTTTTAAATACTACTTTATTTTTCTTGTATACAATAGTCATCCTTTTCTATGTATGCTGTGTAGGTCCAGGAAACTTTTATCAATAGAACAAGATAGCTATTTATGTCTGTATTTCATCATTTACATATGATTCATTTACTCATGAAATGTTTATTAAGGATCTGCTCTATGCTAGCCTCATTCTAAGGACTGAGGATAAAATTATGGGCTGGATAAACAAAGGCCCTGCATACTGAAGATAAACAGCCAAGCAAATAGTAACAATAACTTAAAAATAATTGTGATCATGGAAGTCAAGGTCACGTTGGGAGCATGAAGGGGCATCTCACCTAGTCTGGGGTGGGGGTGTGTGTGTGTGTGTGTGTGTGTCTACGTTTGTGGTGGGGTTGGTTAGAGGAAGCTTTCTGGAGGAAATGTCATTAGAGACTTGAAGGAATGCGCCAGGGGATGAAAGCGGCTCACAGCAGCCCCTACCTGCAGCTCCTCAATTAATTGTTCTTCCTGGATATGGTCCTGCCTCATTCCAGAGTTTCCTAGAGTCCAGTGAGAACTTCAGAATGTAGTCAAAACCTAGTCTCCTTAGGCTAGGATCCCAACTTGGTATAGGTATGTTCGCCTGCCGTGGTAATGTTGTTGTTTTATAACTGCATTAATCAACAACATTTAGAGATTAAAACATTTCCCTCCAAAATCCACACTTTGGGCTTCTCTTGCAAAAAAATAAAAAAGGAAGCTCTGGCAATAGTGATCTTGGCTTCCTGGGTAGCAGTTAATCCCTTGGAGCAAATAGGACTCTCCTTCACACCACAATCCCTTCATTCTTTACTAACCCTCAGTATGAATGACTGTCTCTAATATTTCATACTTCGCCTCCTCAACTTCGCTCATTTAGGTCACTTTCCTGGCATCTATAGACGTTTTGGCTTGTAACCTAGGCTTAATGCTATACCAGGTTTTAAGTAAAAGAAACACCTGATATTTCATAGCCTTTTGGGTGTTGAGTTAACCTGATCCTTCACTGCAGAGTGTATGTGTGTGGATATAGCCCACAGATGTTTAATTCACATTACCAATATTTAAGAAACATCACCCTGGATATTTTTCAGTGGTTCTGTTTTTCTTGTTCATACCTTGCCCATGTATTTACAGGCAATTTTGTTATTGTTCTCAATTGAACTGCACATAATTGCTTAAACAAGACACACATTCAAATATACAAAATGTCACTTTTTAAGTAAAGGGATATGCATGAACTCTAAAGAAAATAAGATTTTAAAAAGAATTTAAAACATACTCAAGCCTCAAATATTTGTACTTTGTGAATGAGCCTTTAAGCCTGTCTAGGCAAGCAAGATCATTGCGGAAGTTTTTTGAGGCGGATAGTAGAAACACTCATGTTTGAATGTTCAGATGAACAATACGGAAGGACATCGTGAAATGAACAATTTGGTAAAGGCATCTGGACAACACCTAGGGGCAGATGCACATACAACAGAGAAAAATAATAATATAGCAGCCTTAATGGACTCAATTACCGTGCAGTACATGCTTTAGTGTCTTCTTGGGCCCCCTTAAACTGTGTATTAAACATTTGGAATTAAATTGAGGCTCATTGTGTCTGAGAAGAGGCATGTTTCAAGTTTGTTTTTCCTTGATTGTTTAATAAAAGAGGAATAAGTGAGGCTACTGGAGGGAGAACAACAATTTCTTACAAGCTAGGAATTCTGAATTCCTGACATGAAGCTGGTCCTGCTTAAATTATCATGAAAGACATTTGACTGGACTTGGGCATGAAGCATTACGTACTGCTAAGAAAGAGCGAATGAGGGGCAAAGAGGAGTGACCTGGGATTGGAGTGGGGGTATTGACCTTCCAGCAGAGTAAGGATCAGGAGGGCTCACACGGTGAGAAGGGCAGAGAAGTAAAGAAAGAAGGAGGCCAAATCTGCAGTCATTAGACTGGATATGATTGATTGTCACTCAGCACCCATTTCTAGCCCATTCCTGTGTTCTTCCCTGCACTAAAGAGCCAGAAAGTTAAAGGCTGCATTTCCTACACTTTCTTACAGGTAGGGTTCTAGAGAGGAATTAGGTCTCTCCAGTCTGATGTGCCTTCAGAAGATCTAGAAGGTAAATGAGATGGAAGCTATCTTCTTTTTTTTTTTCAGTTATACTTTAAGTTTTAGGGTACATGTGCACAATGTGCAGCTTTCTTGATATTGATTCTGACACACAAAGGAACGTCCTGGAATGTGAGGGTCAAGGGACTTTTGCAAAGGCCAGCCTCAGCATTCTGGTGGCTCCCTGGTCCCTGAATTGCACCTGTTTGTTCTCAACTGAGTAGTTCTAAAGTTGCCTTCATGTTCCCTGCTCTGTCATTGTCCCCAATTATTTCTTTAAACCCATTTTACTTGAAATACCTAGAGTACTCTATTTTCTGCTCTGAATGTTGACTAATACAGTCCTAGTTCCAGAATTTGAAGCTAGCAGATGGAACCCATCCAACTGGAGAAGTGCTGATAGAGGAGTCAGGATGGCTTTGTTATGGTTTGGGACGATCTATCTGTAAACAGCATAATCCAGGCTTTTAGCTTAGAGGAGGCTTCCGGGGAAAGGGTTGGCAGAAGTTGGGTGCAGCCTCAAATAAACAGTCAAATATTGGAAGTTGTGTCAAGGCAACACATAGGAACGAAGAAAAAATATAAAGAAAAGTTAGACTAAAGCATTAGTCCATTGGTTGGACAAATAATGAGTTAGCAGTAGGGTAAAAGAAATTTTATAAGTGATAAGCTTAAAAAAAAATCCCAGGTTCTAGACTGTAGTGGGCAGAAGAATAAAGACAACTAAAGAAAACCATCCTGTAACAGCTAGACTCTGGATCCCATCTAGAGACATGACTCTAGATAAGTGAATGATAGAAGACCTGACAATAATAGGACTGGCTCAAGAACTAGTACAGTACTGATGTTATAAGTAGGAAAAGCAATCCAGGGGACTGAATCCTGAACACTTACAATCTGCCCTGTTACAATGTATGCATGCTGGATACTGTACAGACAGGTAGGGTGGGGATAGGCAAAGTAACAAGTTAAGGGGTTGTGGAAAGAAGATGGACACTAGAAAAGGCTGCAAGAAATGGGCAGAGGAAAGTAGGGGGGAATATGCCTATCACTTTTATTTCAAGAGAATCATTCAAATGTATACCCAGCAGTTGAATAAAAGACTACAAAACTGAGTGATTTTACTCCTTGCAACAAGAGAGAGGGCCCTCTCAGTGATCTATAAAGAACTGCAGAAAATATATTTTAAAACATTTTGGAGTACAGGTCTCACTCTGTCACCCAGGATAGAGTGCAGTGGCACAATCATAGCTCACTGAAACCTCAAACTCCTGTAGAGACTGGGTCTTGCTGTATTGCTCAGGCTGGTCTCGAACTCTTGGAGTTAAGTGATCCTCCCTTTTTGGCCTCTTGAAGTGCTGAGATTACAGTTGTGGGCCACCATACTTGCCGGTAGAAAGTGTTTTATAAAGGGTGTCAGCACAATATTCTTTTGCCTCACGTATTTATTCCAATATTATAATAATATTATAATAATAATATAATAATAATAATTTATTATATTGGGAAAGTACACCAAAAAAAATTTCAAGCACTGGGCATAGGCAGATCAAAACTTCAAACAGAGGTGGCATAATGCGAGTAAAAGATCCGGATAGGAAAACTAACCTCCAGAAATTGTCATTAACCATTGTCATTAATCACTGTCATTGATATTTGGACAATTGATTAAGTTTTTCTGGCTCCAAAATTTCTGATAGATAAGAAAGAGAGTTGGGTCATGTCATCTTCAAAAGCAAATAAAGACTGATGTAAAATTATGTGCTCCAAATTTCTTTTTAAATGAGAAAAAATAAATCCAAGAAAATACCCATTTCTGGCAATGATGCTGAGAAACTCACTCATATGTTGTGCTTGGTGATGTAAATTTGTTCAAACTTTTTGGGAATAATGTATAGTATGTTCTAGGAGCCTTAAAAATGTATCATTGAATACATGATGCTATATTTTGAAAAGTACTTTAAGAAAATAATTTTTAAAACATGGGAACACTAGATGACAAAAGTATCCATCACATTATTTTCAGTATTATAGAATCATACAGCTTAAATATTAAAAGTAAGATACTTAGGTCAATATAATAAGTTTAAAGGAGTGTTATTTAGAGACTAAAATTATCTTTCAAAGACACTGTAGAAACATCGAATTGTGTATACTGCAACATTAAATCAAAAAGCAAATACAAAATTAAATATATACAATAACTATGTAAAACTATGTAAAAAATGGCCACCAAATTTTCTAGGAAAAAAAAGTTTTACAATCTTATCTTCCTATTGAACTTAAACATCCTAGTTTCAAAGCAGCACCTCCACCATCAAACAAGATCTCTAGAGGAGGCCAGACGTGGTGGCTCATGCTTGTCATCCTAGCACTTTGGGAGGCCACAGTGGGCAGATCACCTGAGGTCAGGGATTTGAGACTAGCCTGGCCAACATGACGAAACCCTGTCTCTACTTAAAATACAAAAATTAACTGGACATGGTGGTGCTTGCCTGCAATCCCAGCTACTTGGGAGGCTGAGGCAGGAGAATCACTTGAACCCAGGAGGCCAAGGTTGCAGTGAGCCGAGATTGTGCCACTGCACTCCAGCCTGGGCAACAGAGAGAGACTCTGTCTCAAAAAAAAAAAAAAAAAAAAAAAAAAAATCTCCAGAGGAGAACATCCCTGGGCCCACTGATGTCTTATTCTTCTCACTGTGCATCCTTCATTACTGAAAGAAGTGTCCCCAGGGCCCTTCCTGTTGAATACAGCTGGCTGGTGGGTTTGCTAACCTTGCTTAGTTGATGCAATCTATGATGCCCACCTAGTCGAGCTTTCTATTCCCGTCTTATTGCCAGGCATTTTCAACTTCACCTCATTTACTACAGGGCAGTATCATTACCAATCCTTCAAGCAGCTATCCCATCAATGAATTATACAGGCTCAGATATCCTTGCCAGCAGGTTAAATCTGATGCTACTAAAAAATATGCAATGATAACAACCACTCCTCTATCCAGCCTTGTATTTTGGGTCTCCTGTGTCAACACCTTTATTCATTGTCATATATACTCTCTCTGTTCCTGCTAGTTCATATTGACCAGGGCCTGTGATGAATTTAATGAATACTCCATTTCTTCCCATCCCATGCAAAAACGGTACCTTCCCATTAAAGCCATGCTGCAAACGGATCCTAGTTATTGGACTAGAAATAGTAAAAGGAGAAGGGGCAAGTTGTGAAGAGAAAGAGAATTTATTTTGTGAGGCATCTGCTTTATGTGAACTCTCTGTAGACACTCTAGGCACAGGGAGGCTGTTCTTTCTTAGCAGGCAGAAGGTGTCATTTCTATCAGCTTGGAGGATTCAGGTGATTCTGGGGATACAGGTTCTCACGTGGATGACATAATTGTCTTTATCTTGGGTCTCAAATTCCCTCTCCTTCCCTATTAGACCCAACTTTTACATGGACAACTTGCTGGAGCTGTAAACTGAATATCCTTGTTAACGCCACAACCATAATGATCCAATTCTAGGCCTAACTTCATTATAGTCTTGCCTCTAAGTGCAGGAGATGAGGGTCTCTTTAACCCTGCCACAGAGGTCTTCTGACTTTCATAGTGTATTCTTTTTTTTTTTTTTGAGACAGAATCTCGCTCCGTCACCAGGCTGGAGTGCAGTGGTGCGATCTTGGCTGACTGCAACCTCTGCTTCCCAGTTTCAAGCAATTCTTCTGCCTCAGCCTCCCGAGTAGCTGGGATTACAGGCGCGTGCCACAACGCCCAGCTAATTTTTCTATTCTTAGTAGAGACGGGGTTTCACCATGTTGGTCAGGCTGGTCTCGAGCTCGTGACCTCATGATCCACCCGCCTCCGCCTCCCAAAGTGCTGGGATTATAGGCATGAGCCACCGTGCCCAGCCCACAGTGTATTCTAAGGTGATACCTGGATGAGCCTATCATTATGTTTATCAAGATTTTTATAGCAACTAGAAAAACTCAAGAAACTCCATAATTCTTATAATAACCATTTGTCACCCTATTTTTCAAGCATCAGTGCTTCTCTTCCACCTGTATTCTATCATATTCCAGCACAGGTGAGAGTTAGTAATTGACACCCAAGGGTTATCACCACCCTACTTATCACCAGGAGAAGGCACTTGCTGCCATCATTTTTCAGAATGCCATCACAATGGTCTGCTTTCCAGGGTATTAATTGAATGAGTTTAGATTCCCCCAAAGGCAGATGCCAAGACAAGATTTTGGCCCATGTGTTTCTTTGAGAGGTGGACAGGAAGCACAATGAAGTAGTGAAAAGGAGAGGAAGGGAATGAGGTAAGAATAAGGGGGTTAGCACTATGGGGAACTTATTGGGAAGCTCAGTCCCACCAAAGACTGTCTCAGAGGTGAAGTAGAACATATCTTAATATCTCAGACTTATCCCACTGAAGTGCAAAGAAGCTGGCATACTTATTCACCAACTCCCATTTCTTATTGTTGAGAACCGCTCCTGGGACATTAACTCCCTGATACTTCTGGTTGCTTCCACTGCTGGATAATTCTCAGAGGCAGGATAATGCAGAAAGCCACTGGCCTTGAATATGACCATCTGCAATTTTTTTTGTGGGTGAACTAAAAGGATATGGGTGGAGTAATAAACATGTCTGTTATAGTTAGGGAACATCTCCAACGAAAAAACATTATAGTCTCATTTAACTCATATTTATGAGCACTCTGGGGTGCTTCACAGTATTTAACACCATAGAAATTGCTTAGCGATGGACTAAAAACATATGACATAATCCTAGGAACCCCTGCAAGACCATTCTTTGAGAAATGAACAATATTAAGAAGGTATCTGAATTGCAGCTCTGAATCGCTCTCAGGATGTGACGATGGTCTGTTGCTCAGACACCATATAATTGCTGAGAAATGTATTAGCTGGAAAAAGGTAAGTAGGTAAGCAACAAAGAATGAATGAAAGTAAACAAAAGGAAGCACTTCAATATACTGTTTAGACTTCTACTCTCTAATACAGACATCTTTAGCATATGCATGTATTTACATGTGTGTTCATGTCAAATATATAAAATATACATGCATAGATAATGCATACCTTTATCATAAAATCTTATATATATATATGTGCATTTGTGTACTTAAAAAAATTAACTTTGCGTGCTTTTTGTTAGACTATAACATCTTATTTAAGACTCAGAGCCAACGTGATCTTAACGGTCTCTCCTGAAGATTTATGAACTACATAAGGAAATTAACAGAATGGATAGACAGATAAATAGATAGATAGACAGACAGCTAGATAAATAGATAATAGATAGGCAGAATGTCTATAGTTATAGATCATTAAAATATAGAAAGGTTTTATGGCAGGTCAAAAGTTAGAGTACATGGATTTTAAAGGATCATGTAAGTCTTTATTAAGATTGCATTTAAGCTGAGCCTTAAACAACAATTAGAATTTGGGTATGCAGAGATGGGAGGAAATGGGGAGCAGATACAGACTAGACAGTCCATGTGGAGGAAATAGCTTAAGCAATAAGTTCAAATAATATACCAACTAAAATAATAATAATAACAAGAAGCTTTGTATTTCAGAATTTATTGTCCTAGGAATTACTGCACAAAATCGGAGCTGAAGTATGTCCCACGGTAAAATGCCCATCTCTGGTGTTTCTTTGCATCTAGGACAAGTTAACAGATAATGTATATAATTTCACATAATTACAGTAAAAGGTTAGTGCCAGTGAAATGGCCACAAGGGGTATTAAAATAACAAACAGCTAAGTGATGCTTCTTTGCTCCTTCTTCCTGGTGCACCCTGTTAGCTAATGGGGTAAAAAATCACGAACAAAATGTTGTCCTCCCCTCTTTGGCTGATTTCCCCTTTGACCTTTTGGGGTTCAGGCTGTTTCCAGACTTCATTTGCACACTCGTTTCTCCTCCTTCCCTGGCTTAGCACTCAGTGTTTCCACAGCAGATTAATGACAGCTAATAATATCTGATATATCTGGACATTGCCACATAATGAGTTGCAGTCCCACTGGGTCCCAGAAGTGTCACCACTAACAAATTCGCCAGACCTGCACATAATTAGCATGTAAAGGGAGTGATCGTGCAGTAAATCTGTAGGGGAAGATGGATAGCCCAGGAGAGAAAATGTAAGGGGAGAAAAATCCTTTCTTATCATGCCTTACTAAATATATGTTTCTTGGCAAGAATATTTTCTTGATAACAAACTGTGGACAGGTTACCTTAACAGTAACATTATTCCTTTCATGGCTGATAGGCAGAATTTCATTATGTCACAGCTAATGTTTCAATATTTCTGCAAAATGTCACCCTATGTAAATTAGGAGAGGTTAGGGTTTCCTTTGCAGTTTTCTTTAAAGATGCACGACCCCCTTTCATCGTGGCCTGGTGCTCACTTCTCTCCTATTTGACAGGCTAGAATTTAGTGAAGAAACCTATAGAAACTTTGCCCTTAGCTTGCAAAAGCTAAATGAAATGGTATATATACTCAGAGACAGTGCCTTGAAAACTACAAATGGAATTTATACTAGAAAGCGAAAATAAAAAGAGAGAAGGAATCCAGAAACCTCAGTGTACATAGTATGATTACCAACTTGGAGGCATGTTTCTCACATGATACTGAACATTTAGACCCACATGGTAATTTTAGGATTTGTCTCTTGCAATCGGAACAAAAATGGAAATGTTTCTGATTGTGTTCAGTGGGGCATGAGAGCTTTGCCCTGATCCTTCAAACCCAACACAGTAATCCATGCCAGAATAAGGCCTGCTACTTGAAAGAAAACCCCAAAACATATGACTGTGAAAATAAACCTGTTGAGGGAGACACTTCTGAAATGTGGATCAACTCTTTTCCTGCAAGAGTTAGGAAACTGAGCCAGAGGGCCTAGGTGAAAGTGTGAAGAAGTTTTAACAACCAAACCGGAAAAAGAGCTTTGATGCACTGGGCCTTGGGAAGACATGCTGTGGAGGCTGTTTACCTCCTTTGACCTTTGACTTGTGATGTGTGGCCAGTGTCAGCCTCCTATTTGATACCTCACAATTCTTCCAATAAACATAGGGATTAGGGGAGGAGGATCATTCCTTGAAGCAGGATTTTGAGAAGTTAGTCCCGGATGCTCAGGGCAATCTAGTAGACAGTCAGCGCTTGCAGCCTGATAATTACCCTATAAGGTGATCAATAAAAACCCTGAGGGCAAAGACTCTTCTCCACCCCTCGATTCACTGCACTCAGGTTTCTGCCCCTCAATGCCCCTGAAAAGTGACACTGGTGACCTCCAAAACCATCCCTTGTAGGTCTTTTTTGATTTGAATGGTCTATATCTTCAATGGGCAATTCCGTTCACACACATGATCTCCAATGTCCTTACACCGGCTGATTCCTAAATGCACGCTCCCAAGACCCTTTCAACCAATGCTCTACTGAGCATCTACTCCTGAATGGCCCAAAAGCTTTCTAGTCTTAATATGTCTAAAATTCAACTTCTGTGTCAGCCAACACAGCCCAACCTCAACTCTCTCTTCCTATATTGAAAAATGTGATAGTGTCACAACTCATCCAGTGTCCAAAGGCATTCAAGGAGTCACTCTTCCCTCACCCTCCTATTCAGTGTTGCAATTTTCTTAAATGCCTTTCATATTCACCCCCTTTTCTTTGAGTCTTCACTTCTTTACACTTTATTTATCTCTTAGATTATAGAACACATGCTGGCAGGTCCTCTGATTCACATCTTATCTTTTCCCATCCTTCTGCTACCAGAATGATCTTTCTAAAACACAAATGCAACCACATTACTCATTTCTTGTAAGCCCTCCAACGAGTCCCCATAGCCAAAATAATCAAGCTCAAATCCCTAAATTCCTTAAAGTAGCAGACACAATTCTTTGCCTGGCTTCTGACTGACTGCCTTGCTTGCTTTATGTTGCTTGTTTGCTTGTTTTTGTTGTCAGATGTAGCATCTCAGTCCTACATCTGCATCTGCATTTTAAGAAGATTCCCAGGTGTTTTGAATTCACATTTAAAATCTGAGAAGCACTGATCTAGCACACTGGTTCTCAAGCTTGACTACATATGAACTCACCTGAGAAGCTTTTAAAACTTATGATAACTGAGTCCCATTCCCAGAGATTCTAATTGAAAGATTTGTTAGATATGACATCACAAACTTGATTACCGAGGACAAGAAAAAATAATTGATACAATTGAATTTTATCAAAGCTAAAATTTTTTGGTATTTGAAAGATGCTATTAAGAGAATGAATAAAGGTGATATTTCTACCTTCATCAGATGAAAAGGTGATCAACATCATTGTTCATTAGAGAAATGCAAGTTAAAACCATGATAAGATACCACTGTACCACTATTAGAATGATTAAAAGTAAAAAATACACATTTCACCAACTGTTGGCATGGACGTGGAAGAACTAGAATGTTTGTATATTGCTGGTGGAAATATAAAATGCTGCCACCATTATGCAAACAGTTCAGCAATTTCTTAAAACATTAAGCCTACACCTACTATGAGACACAGCCATTCTGCTTCTAGGTATTTACTCAAGAGAAAAGGAAACGTATGTGCATTCAAAGACTCATACATGGAGGATCATAGTAGCTTTATTTGTAATAGTTCAAAACTAGGGAAAACAAAACAAAACAAAATGTCAATCAGATGAAAGGATAAACAAGTTGTGGTATCTATGGAACACTACGCAGCACTGAAAAAGAATGCACCATTGGTACAAACAACATAAATGGATCTCAAAGTAATCATGCTGAGTGAAATAAGCCAAACAAAAAGAGTATACCATATGATGTCACTTATGTAAAACTTTAGAAAATCAAAACTAATATATTGTGATATAAAGCAGATCGGTGGTTGCTTGGTGATGGGAAACAAAGAGAGCTGGGAGAGCCTACAGAGACCTGATTAAACTTTTGGGGGTATCACCCAAAAGCTTCACCCACAGCTAGTGAAGCTAGATGTTCACTAGCTTGATTCTGAGGATGGTTTGAGCAGGGTACACATGTGTCAAAACTTACTAAATTGTACACTTTAAATATGTGCATTGTCCTGCACGTCAATTACATCTCAGTAAAGCTGTTAAATCAGTGCTCATGGGCTGGGCGAGGTGGCTCACGCCTGAAATCCCAGCACTTTGGGAGGCCGAGGAGAGCAGATCACAAGGTCAGGAGATGGAGACCATCCTGGCCGACATGGTGAAACCCCGCCTCTATTGAAAACACACAAAAAAATTAGCTGGGTATAGTGGCAAGCACCTGTAGTCCCAGCTACTTGAGACGCTGAGGCAGGAGAATCGCTTGAACCCAGGAGGTGGAGGTTGCAGTGAGCCAAGATCGCGCCACTGCACTCCAGCCTGGCAAAAGAGTGAGACTCCATTTCAAAAAAAAAACAGTGCTTATGTTACAGCCTAGAAATATTAAATCAGCTATATCTTTTGCTCTAAGTATACATTGTTTCCAGCAATACAAAAATACATATTACACGTCTCCTTGAGTTTCCATATGCCCTCCCACATGATTTCTGTCTAGGAAACTGTCCACGGGTAAAGATTTCAATCAGTTGTCACTCCCTATGTGAAGTCTTCCTAGGTCCTCCTTTAGTAGCTTGGATGGTTCTGTTCCTTTTACCCTCCTGTATTTCTAACAGTTAATTAAGACCTTTATACATCTGCATTTGGTATTAGATAATGATCTTTTTGTGGAAGAGACTTAGAATGATTCATGTAGGAATCAACATTTGCCAAGTGCTAAAAAATGTCAGTGCACCGAAAGAACTGGGTGACTTTGGCCTGGGCTACCACATCTGTGAGTAAATGAACTCCAGTTATGTCGAAGGACAAAGAGTTGGTGGGTCAGTTTCAGGATACCATAGGGTCCCCTAAGTATTGGTGGTCATGAAGAAGACACATTTTATTGCGTTTTTTTAGGCAGCCTTCTTGCCTCAAAAATCAGCAAGATAACTAAATAATAGAGATTACTTATAGAGTAGTAGATTGTGTAAGGACTTTTGTCTCTAGCTCAGTTCCCTATTCACTGTTCTTGAATAAATGAATACTGGCATAGGCAGCCTTTATAATAAAAAGGTCCCCTATGTACCGTAATGTCTATATTTCTCCGGTTTGTGAAGCTGAATGCCCTCCTTAGTTTTCTCTGCATATTTAAGTTTCAAGCATCTTTGAAGACTCAAGCCAAAGTCTACCTAGTGCATAAAGCCTCCCTCGGCCAGGCGTGGTGGCTCACACCTGTAATCCCAGCAGTTTAGGAGGCCAAGGTGGGCGGATCACCTGAGATTGGGAGCTTGAGACCAGCCTAGCCAACATGGTGAAACCCTGCCTCTACTAAATATACAAAAAATTAGCTGGGCGTGGTGGTGTGCGCCTGGAGTCCCAGCTACTTAGGAGGCTGAGGTGGAAGATTCACTTGAGTCCGGGAGCCTGAGGTTGCAGTGAGCTGAGATTGCACCATTGTTCTTCAGCCTGGATGACAGAGCAAGACTCAGTCTCAAAAAAAAAAAAAAAAAAAAAAAGCCTCTCTCCCTACTGCTGCCCATAATGATTTTTTCTACTACTCTTGATTCTTTGGAGTAATAATTAGTGTATAGCTTGATACTTATAAGCCAATTTTTTAAGAAAAGTTAACCAGTTATACATGACAATAAATGATTCCTTTAGCAAGAAGGTGGAAAGCAATTGGAGATCAGGAAGTATGCATCACTGCATCTTCTGTCAAACCGTGACGGCATCAACTGCCATGCCCTGCACATAGTGTTTTTGAGGAAATTTTAAATTTCCTTGCTGGTTTCTTAATTACATGTTCAAATAAATAAGCTGCTTAAAAATATTCAAAAGAGACAAAGACTGATGAAAAAGTCTGGATTAAAAAGCTATTCATTTTCTTATAATAAACAGATAGATATATTAAACAATTTAGTAAGTGCATCAGTTATAAGGTGAAATCACCCTTCTTTGACTCTCAGTTTAAAAAAATAGCCAGGCACGGTGGCTCATGCCCAATCCCAACACTTTGGGAGGCTGAGGCGGCAGGATCACCTAAGGTTGGGAGTTCGAGACCAGCCTGACCAACATGGTGAAACCCCATCTCTACTAAAAATACAAAAATTAGCCATGTGTGGTGGCTGGCACCTGTAGTCCCAGCTACACGGGAGGCTGAGGCAGGAGAATTGCTTGAACCTGGGAAGCGGAGGTTGCAGTGAGACGAGATGGCGCCACCGTACTCCAGCTTGGGTGACAGAGCGAGACTCCATCTCAAAAAACAAAAAAAAAAAAAAAAGAAAAGAAAATAGACAAGTATCCATCATATTTTTTCTGGTGGAGAAGAGAAACATTCATAGGAACTTCATAAACTAGAAAAACTCTCAAATCTTGAAGTTGTTTTGAATTACTTGTAAAATATTACCTGTTATCTGGTCTCTGTCGCCTAGGCAGGTGTGCGGTGGCACGATCTTGGCTCACCATAACCTCTGCCTCCCAGGCTCAAGCAATTCTCCTGCCTCAGCCTCCTGAGTAGCTGGGATTACAGGTGCATGCCACTACCGCCTGGGTAATTTTTTGTATTTTTAGTGGAAACAGGGTTACACCATGTCGGCCAGGCTGGTCTTGAACTCCTGACCTCAAATGATCTACCCGCCTTGGCCTCCCAAAGTGCTGGGATTACAGGCGTGAGCCACCGCACCTGGACCTTTGTGATTATTTTCTAATAAAAATAGCCACCATTCATTGAATACTTATTTGTGCCAAATGCTGTAATAACCACTATGAATTTCTAAGCTTATTTATTCCTCACACAATCCTATGAGGAAAGTTCTATTACTATTCCCGTTTCTCAGGAGGCACATTTATACCTGCAGTTGAATTTGAATCAGTTTACCCATACTTGCTCTTTTTGTTTTTTCAGTATTTCCTATTCAGCTAGATTTGTAAGTTAGAAATTTGGGGTTGAACTTGACAGTCCCTTCTACCTCATACCTTACCCAAATTAATCCACTGCAAAATCCCATCACCTTTGTTTTCTGTTTTCAATATCTCTCAAGAACAGACATTCCCCTCCAGGCCCCCACAACACCACAGGAGCCAGGCCGCCGCTGTGTCTCATCTGGATTGCTTTTCCCTACATCTGTTGGTATGCTCTCCTTACTTCAAATCAGTTCTGAAAACTGCATCCAAAGTAGTTTTTTTTTTTCCCTCCAATCATATATTTGTTGATGAAAAGGCAAATTCAAATGTTCGTAAAATATTTGAGGAGATTTATTGTGAGCCATGTATGAGTGATGACTGCTCTGTGACACAGCCCCAGGAGATCCTGAGAACATGTCCCCAGATGGTTGGGATACAGCATGGTTTTATACATTTTAGGGGCTATAAGACATCAATCAATACATGAAAGATGTACATTTATTTGGTCCACAAAGTTAGGACAATTTGAAGGGGTTGGAGAGCTGGGGCTTCCAGGTCATAGGTGGATTCAGAGATTTTCTGATGGGCAATTGGTTGAAAGACTTATTATCTGAAGGCCTAGAATCAATAGAAAGGAAGGTCTGGGTTAAGATAAGGGGTTGTAGAGACCAAAGTTTTATCATGCAGATGAAACCTCCAGGCAGCAGGCTTCAGAGCTCTTATCAGACCCAAAAAGGTTCCAGACTCTTAGTTAATTCTCTCCTGAATCAGGGAAAAGACCTGGAATGAGAAGGGAATTCTCTGCAGAATGTAGATTTTCCCTACAAGAGACAAACTCGCAGGACCATTTCAAAATTTGTCAAAGAAATATATTTTGGGTTAAAATACTTTGATTTCTTTCAGGTCCTGCTAGGTGTCATGTTGGTATCTTATTGCTACAAAGAGTTTGCTTTATCGGTCTTAATGTCCCCTTTAATGTTAAGGTTGGTCGGCTTCCTTCCAAAGGGAGGAAGGTATAATGAGGCACGTCTGGCGACCCATTCTCATCATGGCTTGAACTAGTTTCAAGTTTCCTATAAAATGCCCTCGGCCCAGAGGAGGGGTGCATTCAGTTAGTTAGGGGGCTTAGAATTTTATTTTGTTTATTTATGTTTATAAATATGACAACATACCCCTTCTCTCTAACCTAGAGATGAAAGTTTGGAATGGGGAAAATATCTAGCAGCTTTCATGAAGTTCATTATTTTCATCATGATCATTATTATGGCCTCAAGAAAACTATATTACATAGATCATTTTGAAGTAAAAAACAAAAAAATAAAATAAAAACAAACACTGCTATTCATCTTAGCATATAATGAGTTAAAAATTCCCATGATTGGACGGGCATGGTGGGTCATGCCTGTAATCCCAACACTTTGGGAGGCTGAGGCAGGTGGATCACCTGAGGTCAGGAGTTCAAGACCAGCTGGCCAACCTGGTGAAACCCCACCTCTACTAAAAATACAAAAATAAGCCAGGCGTGGTGGCACGAGCCTGTAATCCCAGCTACCAGGGAGGCTGAGGCAGGAGAATTGCTTGAACCCGGGAGGCGGAGGTTGCAGTGAACAGAGATCTCGCCACTGTACTCCAGCCTGAGCAACAAGAGTGAAACTTGGTCTAAAAAAAAAAAAAAAAAAAAAAAATTACCATGATTGAGGACAATTGAGTCCTCACTCATGGTAAAAAAAACAAGTGTTTTTTAAACACTTAGGACACATGAGCCCTTAACGCACAAAGTCTTCTCAATACTCATCTAAGGCAAGTCCTTAATCCTATTCTGCAGGTGAGGCCACAGTAGTTCTGCCTTGTTAAAGAACTTGTCTCTGATCACATAGCTAGCAAGTGGCAGAACTGAAGTAGAACCCAGAAAGCCACTCAGTCTGGAGTCTGAATTCTAGATCACTATATGCATGGTCCTCAGCCCCACCTGACTCGGCATTCTGTTTAATAATAGATAATATGAAATCCCTGCTTTATCATCGTGAAATACAATGTATAGATAATATAAGTTGCCAAAAATGAAATTAAAATTAGTATTAGCTGTGAGTGAAATGTAAAAAAACAATAAAAGGAAAACATTGACAATAAAATAATGTGCACGTTATTATGTAAATGCTCGGGCACAAGCTTGCTAGAAGATGTAACAAGGAAGTAGATATTTGCCGCTGAAATTCCCTAAACATGACAGCTTTAAATAAGAATGACACAGATGGGCTTTATTGGTAGCGTTATGGTCAGTGATGTGATATTCTAAAATAGTGAGAAAAACCTTGGTACTTTTCCAGATGAAATAAAGTGACCTCCTTTCTCAATTTTTGTGGCAAATGTGTTCCAAGAAACTTCAATGTAAATTAAAACTGAGTAAAAGCAACAACAACGGCACCAACTTTTGGTTCATGTGTTACCCAAATTAGGATCTAGTTTCAGATAAACAGATGTTCATCTACATGAATTTTCAGCAAGACAAACGGAAGTCATGGGATACACAGGCACGTCCTTCTAGGGCTAGACTGAATCACACAGTGTCTTTGTAATTAAATCCTCTTGCTTCTGCTCACGAAACCCTACAGGTTGAGTATCCCTTATCTGAAATGCTTGGGACCAGAAGTGTTTCAAATTTCAGATATTTTCAGATTTGGGATGCTCAACCATGTCAGCATCACTCCAATCATTGTGACAACCAATGACTCCCCCACAAATGTCCAAAATGTCCTGGGAGCAGTGCAACCTCCATAGTCACTCTCCTATGACCTCATGAAGCATTTGTCCCTCTTGATAAAAAATAATCAAATTTCTTACTTTTTAACTCAGAACCACAGGCTCATCAATCATACAAACAGCATTGTATTATTTAAAATAATGAACATCTATTGTACAAATAGGACTAAGAAGGGATTCAAGTTTAACTAGAAATCGATATTATTAATACAAGAAAATGTACCTCTTATTCAGAGACCACTATTACCTTTTATCGTCTAAGCAGCCTCTTTGGAAAAGAGTAAAGTCTAATAATCAACAGGCATACACAGCTCATAGAGACAGAGAGGTTACTTAGAACTTTTAAAATGTTTTATGTTTTCTATTAAATATAGTTTTTGAGTAAATATATAACGTTGAAAAGTTGATTATTCGAGGGTGCTCTGCCACACTTGACTGAATCAGTATCATTTGGTTTGATCCACAGAAAATTTCTTTTAGCAAAGTCATTCTTTCACAGATCACGTCTCTTTATACTTCCTAGCATGAAAAGCCATGTATCCATTGCTTTGAAAAATGATGTCTATTGTTTCTGTTTTATAATAAAAGCATGTGTATGCTTATGTATGTATACTTCTACATCCATGTATAGCAAAACAAACTTTGTAAATAATTGTGATTTTAGTGTATAGTGAATAAATGTCAAAAAACTTTGTATAATCATTTTGAAATAGAAAAGGCAGCCGGACGCGGTGGCTCACGCCTGTAATCCCAGCACTTTGGGAGGCCGAGGCGGGCAGATCTCGACACCATCCTGGCTAACACGGTGAAACCCTGTCTCTATTAAAAATACAAAAAAAAATTAGCCTGTTGTGGTGGTGGGCGCCTGTAGTCCCAGCTACTCGGGAGGCTGAGGCAGGAGAATGGCGTGAACCCAGGAGGCAGAGCTTGCAGTGAGCTGAGATTGCGCCACTGCACTCCAGCCTGGGCGACAGAGCGAGACTCCGTCTCAAAAGAAAAAAAAAAAAAAAAAAGCCAGGTAGGATGCATCTCTGGACGGGGTTGAATGCTGGTTGAAATCAGGAAGAGGCAGGGAAAGTACCTTTATAAGACACGCCCACCAGCGCCATGACAATTGACCATGGCCATAGCAACACCAGGAAATTACAGCCCCTTGCAATGGCAACACCCAGAAATTAGCGCCTATTTAGCGCCTATTTTCTAGCTGTTTCTGAATAACTTTCCCCTAAAATAGCGTGTCATTAAAAGTGGGTATGACTGCAAAAACTGCTCTTAGGCTGCTACTCTCAGCGCACTGCCTGTGAGGTAGCCCTGCTCTGCAGGAGCAGTCATGGAGCTATAACGCTGTCATCCCCTCAGTAAGCTGTTTTCTTTTATCCCTGGTTCCCTCTTGAATCCCTTCCCAGTGAAGCCAAGACCTGCCCTGAATCAGCTTCATTTGATCCATACAACAGTCCTAAAACGTGGATATTAGTAACCTCCTGCTACCAACGAGAAACTGATACTCAGAGAAGATAGGCAGTTCCTCCAAGTCCTTCAACCAGGACACAGGCAAACCACCGTTCCAAGCCAGCTACGGCTGGCTTTGCAGCATGTGGCTTTTCCATTAGGCTTCACAAATAAATTCAATAACGCTCAATTGGACTAGGGATACTAATTCATCTCACTAAAGGTAAATTAGAAGAAACGGAACCCTTACAGTGGACCCTAAAACTCATGAAAGCACACCTGCTTGGATAATGTTCAACCACCCACCTCAAACTACCTGCAACGTACCTCTGAAGAACCAGGATGCTCCAAGCAAACAATTTTCAAACCAGTATTCTAGAGCTCAAAAGAGAAGCTAAGATGAATGATCTTATCTTTGGAAGTAAAAAAAATAACCTCTTCACCTGTTAGAACTTTAAAAACTATAGTTATAAAGACTTTAAAATACAGAAAAAAACTCATTTAATAGAAAACATTAGGATTCCAACTTATATGTATTCAATGATTAAAAAAATACAAACTCATAGAAGAGGGAAAAAAAGGTAAAACTCAAAGTGCCAGTGTTTATGTTTCAAAAACTAGAGTAGTGTTAGTATCTATTAAGTTCCAGCCTCTCTTTACACTTTAAACTGACTTACATCTCATAGGAGTGCTCAGAAATTGGTGCTATTTTGTTCATTTTGCAGATCCAGAATTTAGGACGAGGCTAGTTATTTGTACAAATATTACACAATGTAACAGAACTAGGGCATAAATCCAATTCTGCCACCCAAAAGTCTATGTTCAAAATAACTTGAATTGTGGGCAATTGTCTTTCCCTTCACTACTGTCTTGTATTTAAAGAGGATTATATTATATTTCTAATAAAAATGACTTATAACAATGGGTTTATTTTATATAAAATAAAAAAGAAACTCTGCATCCCATAACTGACTTGCAATAGTGAATTACTTAGGTTCTACATGAAATGCAAAACAGAAGAGCATACATTCATCCATTGAATTTGTTTCATGGAGAACTTTTAGTCCAGTTAATTCTGACAAAAAGTAGAATTGAAAAGAAACACCCGTTCACAGGTTGGCTCATAAGAAAACCATTTTTTACAAGTGCTAATTAATTAATGCAAGGTACTTAGTGCCTAGCACGTCATAAGTGCTTATAAGTGTACTTTGCTATGACTGATTACAATTATGTAATGGGAGCTCAATCAGTGGTTCTTGTTTTGAGGATGACTTTTCTGTGGTTGAACAGTTGTTGCCTATTTCTTCCCATCTGAAGAAACCATCTGTGTCCTAAATAAAACAATGATCCTTTAACAGATCCTAAATAGTTTTAAGCTCAAGCGATAAACTCATGGGAAAATTATACGTCCAAAAGTTTAATTTGTATTCTATAGACAAAATGACTGATTGGCAGAATATTTTGCAGAATTTTGGCAAGTAGCAAATTCTTTGAAAAGAATTTCAAGATGGCTATGCCATCACATGGTTCTTAAAATACAAATGCACACAAGTGGGTCTTTCTTCTGGTAAAAGCCACACATAAGAAATAGACATATGATAATATGCTTGGAATGTGACCTTACAGTAAAAATGCCTTCTTTTTATCACCAGTTTGTAATTTTGAAAACAAAATGCACCATTTCACAACAGGAAAGCACTGGGGATGATGAGGAGCATAAAATATGTTCAAACAAATTAAGCTTGTTTAATATGTTTTGACTCTTCCATTTTTGTTTTCTCCTATTGAACTACATGCTTTTTGTTTGTAGCTGTTGCACAGGAAAAAACGAGTGCCTTATATGCGTGAGAGATCTGTCATATGATTACCTGGAGTAAATTAAAATGATGCACAATGTAATAAGGCAAATGGAATGTTGAGCGATTATTCAGGAAATCTGATTGGCCAACGTACAGGGTAGTAATTCCTTAGACATTCCATTCCCAGAGAGATCTTGTACTTCCCACAGAGATGTGAAAAAATCCCCTTGCCTATAGAACCGCCATGGGAAGTCAATGCAAATCAGTGTATTTCCTCTTGTTCTGCGTAAAGGAACCTGAAGGGCAAAGAACATGTGTCACAAAAGCACCATGGGAGCCTATCATTATTACTACTAATAAGAATAAATGGAACCTTTGCATACATAAACAAATCGTAAGAGGTATATATTTTTCCTTAGCTTTTAAAAATCAATGGTATCAGGGCATTTTCTTGGGATTAATCTACTGGGGTTTTTTGCTACTTTGAAATGAACAAAGTTGAGTCAGTCATTAATCCCCAAGAAATTCTGTGCCTCTCTGTCACTGGACTGACATGTGGATTGTTGCTCCCCTTTGGACTCAAACGAGGTGCTCCAAAAACTCTAGCCTGATCACAGAATTAAAAAACAAAACAAAATAAAAAAAAAAACAGCAAAGGTACTCCCCAGCTTCTGGGGTTATTTCTTGGAGTTCAGAACCTAAATAAAATTTACTAAGTATGATTTTGTATTAAGAACCTTTCAGGGCTTCTAGTAGCTGCAATTCTAACATTTTGTGAAGAGTAGATTTGCAGCTGCCAACCTGCCCAGGCACCTTTTGCTTCAGTAGGCAGTAGAATAATTCCCAGAGGATCAAAAGCAAACACATTATGTGGCTTTTTGCCGAATGTGTATTCACTGCCAGGCATCAACCCTCACCTGGGGGAAAAAAGAAATCTCTATTATGGAAGAGTATATCACCAGTAGCAACTGTTCTCACAGAGGTGGACATACACGGGTGTGAGTATTGACTCATCAGAATACAGGTGTGGTGGGAGAACAATTATAATTCAGGTAATAGCTAAATATGAATTTTAATGAGGATATTCAATAGGCATTAAATATGGCACTAGACATGGGCATTAAAGGTTGGTGTTTCTATGTGAACATTGCATGAGTTATTTTAGTTCTAATTATTAGAAGAATAACTAGAATTAATAGATATGTCTGTACTAGTAAAATTATTTAGTTTTTTTGATAATTCTTTGAATCCATTTGTCAGAGGCATCTGAACCAAAGCAACTCTATCTTGAATAGGGGCTAGGTAAAATGAGCCTGAGACCTACTGGGCTTCAATCTCAGATGGTTAAGGTATTCTAAGTCACAGGATGAGATAGGAGGTCGGCACAAGATACAGGTTATAAAGACCTTGCTGATAAAACAGGTTTGCAGTAAAGGAGCTGGCCGAATCCCACCAAAACCAAGATGGCGATGAGAGTGACCTCTGGTTGTCTTCACTGCTACACTCCCACCAGCCCCATGACAGTTTACAAATGCCATAGCTGCATCAGGAAGTTACCCTATATGGTCTAAAAAGGGGAGGCATGAATAATTCACCCCTTGTTTAACATTTAATCAAGAAATAACCATAAAAGTGGGTAACTAGCAGCAGCACTCGGGGCTGCCCTGCCTATGGAGTAACCATTCTTTCTTCCTTTACTTTCTTAGTAAACTTGCTTTCACTTTACTGTATGGATTCACCTCGAATTCTTTCTTGTGAAAGATCCAAGAACCCTCTCTTGGGGTCTGGATTGGGACACCTTTCCAGTAACACATTTATTAAAGATTAGCGAATTTGCAGATTCACTAAAAATAGAAAGTACTATTTTTCTGTTACATTGATGCAATAACTAATTTGGTTGTTAAAAGTTTCTAACTATAAAACAGTTTACAAGAAGGAACTCACTGTGGAATCTGTGATTCTCCTCCCCAAACCCCACGAACCTTTCTCTCATGAGAGTTTTTTCTTTTGAACTAAAGTGCCCAGACACAAGTCCCCGCAAGAGGTCAAACGCTAATAATGAGAATAGATGCAAAAGCTGAGGTCATAGACAGATTATTTTTTACATACCATTACTAAAAATGCCAGTTTTGAAAGGGTTTCACCTGTTGTTTTCTTTATTGTTCAGGGTACACCTACCAAAGGCAGGAAAATCTAAAAACTCTTGTGTTTCCTCAAAGACAATGTGGCAAAAAAGAAAGGAGATTTTCTTTTTTTCTTTTTCCTTTTCTTTTCTTTTTTTTCTTTTTGAGACGGAGCTTTGCTCTTGTTACCCAGGCTGGAGTGCAATGGTGTGATTTTGGCTCAGCGCAATCTCCTCCTTCCAGGTTTAAGCAATTCTCCTGACTCAGCCTCCTGAGTAGCTGGGATTAAAAGCATGTGCCACTACACCTGGCTAATTTTTTTTTTTTTTGTATTTTTAGTAGAGACAGGGTTTCTCCATGTTGGTCAGGCTGGTCTCAAACTCCCGACCTCAGGTGATCTGCCTGCCTTGGCCTCCCAAAGTGCTGGGATTACAGGCGTGAGCCACTGCGCCCGCCCAGCCAGAAAGTAGATTTTCTGTGAAAGTAATTCACCTACCCCACAATCTATTTCCTACCTGTAGGATCTCTCTTGATTTTAGTTATGTGCTCTAAAAACTTACTGATAGCACTAGCTTGGACTTTTTTGGCATTTTGTAGTTTTCAAACACTTTCTTATGTAATCTCAAATATCCTCATCCCCATTTTTCTGATGAGGAAACTATAATGAGGGAAAACTAGAAAACTCCCTAACATCTAAAAAAGTGAAAGGTGATGAATTAGATGTACAGCTCACGTCAGGTGAAAATTTTTCCTGTAATTTTCTCATTAGACCAGGCTCCTTCTCTCACCTTTGGGAAGACAATAGTGCAGGACCCAGGCTTTTACAAACTTTCCTCCTACTCCAAATCTTGTGATGGAGATGGAAAAGGGGAACAGATTCATTAAAGGTTGAGGAAAAGAAAAATTGTTCAATGTTTTACACATTTTCAAAAACAATTAGAAGCAGACAATTGGGAGGGTTATGTGAGACAAAAACAATAGATTTAAATTGACCTACAACTTGAAAAGAACTTAACAATTGCTCTAAAACCATAGTTATGACTAAAAGAACTTGAATATATACTTCCCCTGTTTTTTTTCCTTATTTTCCCCTTGTATTAATCAATGACATCAACAACCACCTGATTCTCAGGATAGAGATATTCATATTTTCTTCAATGATTTCCTCTTCTGCTCCTGTTTATTGTACTCAGTCAGTTACCATGTGTCTTAATCCATTCAGACTGCTATAAAAAATACCATAGACTGAGTGGCTTATAAACCACAGAAATTCACTGCTCACAGTTCTAGAGGCTGGGAAGTCCAAGATCAAGGAACTGGCAGATTCAGTGTCTGGTGAGGGTCTGTTTCCTAGATCATAGGTGCTACCTTCTTGCTGTGCCCTCACACTGTGGAAGAAGGAAGGCAGATCTCCAGGGTCTCTTTATTAAGGGCACTAATCCTATTCAGGAGGGCTCCACCCCCATGACCTAATCACCTCTTAATGACCGCACCTCCTAATAGACTTGCACTGGGGATTAGCAACATAGGAATTTTGGGAGAACAAAAATATTCAGGCTGTAGCACGAGGTTTTGCTATTTCTTGTCACTTATCCCTCTGACTTTGGAGACCCATTAGTAATATCCAGGATTAATCCTTCAGTATTTCCCATCTGAACAATTGAGGTAACCCTCCTGTGCATTCTATGCTTCAAGCCTGCCACCAGTCACTTTCCTAAAGTCCAGATCAAACCATGACGTGATGTGGGAACTATCATGGCATGGTTTGACCTAGGGCAGTGGTTTCCAAATGACAGTGCATCAGAAGCAACAGGAGATCTCGTTGACACGGATTTCTTGGCCCAACCCCCAGAGTTTCTGATTTAATTGGCCTGAGTGGGAGCCTAAGAACTTGCATTTCTAACAAGTTCTCAAGTGATGCTAATGGTACTGGTCCCAAGACCACACCAGGAGAACTATTTACCTTGAAAACTACATCCTAATCCCTAACCCCAATTGACATTTTAAGCCTCAGCCCTCACTAAGTCAATTCATAATTAATATAATGGAGCCTAGTAGGGCACTTTCCATTTGTGTGAAACGTCATACAGTTTAACATAGTAATATCACTTATTTAGATAGCCCCAGGGTCAGATGTCTGGGATTCTAGAGCTGCCTCTAGCCTCTAACAGCAGCATGACCTTGAGTGGTTTATTCACTAGTTTTCATCTGAGCTTTCTCAACTGCACAAAAGAGATAATAGTACCCATGGAGCTAAAATGAAAATCAGTACTCAGTGCCTTGTAAGCATTCAATTAGCGTTGGCTGCTGTTATTATTTATATTTGAGATGCCTTTTAGATGCCAAGCCTTGAGCCATTTTCCTTCAGATGTTTTAGTTCTAATTCTTACCATACTTCTGTAATGTAGGTGTTGCTTCCCCCATTTTAATAGGGAAAGCTCACAGAAGTTAAAATTATATCTCATTTATCTGATTCTAAAGATGTGTCTTTTTCATGAATCTTTTTGACCATTTTCTATCTTTGATCTTGGCATTCCCCATTTTTCATTCCTCATAATTCTGTACATCACAAGATCAATCAAGTAGAGTTCTTCAATTTGGGCATCCCTGAATAGTGCTTTGCTGCACTTCTGCTATAGCATGCCTTCATTCTGTCTTGGTGCCCTGTCTAGCCAAACCAGTATATAAGAAACTTTCTGGCAGCTTCGTTTCCTGGGAAACCTTCACCTCTTACAGTAATGAAATGAGGACTCTGCTTAGCATCAGTTCTCAAATGCCTGATGAATTTGAAAACCAAATTATAACAAAAATATAAATTAAAATTAAGCTTTATATGGACTCTCCATTCACAGTTTTGATTCTAATAACCTGAGATGAAATTAACAGTGAAATTTTTTAAATGGCTAAATTCTGCTAAGTCATTTAACTTGGACACATCTAGTAGAATTCAGCCAATTCAAAATCAGCCATCGTGTCAATGAGGGTTTATATATCCCTTCCTCAATCTCTGCGTATGGCCAGTTAAAGTGAAAGCAAAGTGAAGTTAATCCCCAAAACAGCAATCTCTATTTCTATTCTAGATATCAAACATGAATACATATGTAAAAGTAAAAATTATTGCCCATAATTTTTTGGATGTATCTGTTGAAAGTGTTTGTTGGACAGTTGTAAGCATTTCTCTTGTTTTTAAGTAGCAATAGATACATAATTTCTTCATATTTACTGCTTTAGGATACATGCTTTAAACACAAAATTTTTGATTTTTAAAATTTTCAAGTTATTATATCTAAAGAACTAGTTCAGAATTCACATCTCTCAAAACATATATATATAAAATCTGTGTATATATTAAATTTATATCTGTATATATGTATAATATATATCTGTATATATGTATAATATATATCTGAATATATGTATTATATATCTATATATGGATAATATATATCTGCATAATACATAGCTGCATAATATATGTATATAGTATACCTCTGCTTTTCTATCCTAAACTCTAATTTAAGTCTTTGCAGAAACTCACATGTCTTTACCATGGGATTTATTTCTCGTTTTTAAGATGTACAATATAAACGTTGTCTAGGATTTTGTTTTCTTAAGTTTTTGCTTACTTTCCACTGACTAAATTATCAGTCGATATTTTCTACATCCTTAATAGTAAGGAGTTCCTATGATAAAGTCAATAAATAGCACACCCAGAACTTTTGCATTATGAAAAAAATAATATATAGGATCTTGTATCCCAATTAGGTGGAACAAATATGTTGCAATTTGTAATTATTATAGCTATTACCGTTCTTTTTAATGAATCCATTCTCGAATTAAAGTTCTCTTTGGTTTATTCACAGTATTGTAAGGACTGTTATAAAAAATGAGCAAGGCTTTCAACATTTATAATAAAAACTGAATGACTAAACAGACCTACATTTTTTTATTTGCATTAATGAGTTCATCCCCAAATATATATGCAATAATATATAAAATTAAGTTATAAATGTAGGGATGTGCTCCAAGTCACCAAGAAAATCTGCATGCAAATGCATAATAATCACAAATCTACAATATTACAATATTAAAAAATACCCACAATTAAATTATCATGTGGAAATAATCATAATGTTATTGGAAACTCAATTATTGTGGCAACCCTTGTCGGGGAATTAGCAGAGTATGGCAAAGGCAAGTCAGACCTGAATTCATCAAATATATATTATCACAATATTACATGTTCACTTCGATTCCATGCAAAGACAAACATCCTCTCTCACTAGTATCTGCTCAATGCATTTGTATTATTCATGAACAACTCTGTGATCTATTATACATACAAAACTGATTGTACGCTTCTTGCCGCAGGCTACAATGCAGAGACACAGAATTAATTTTATTATATACACATGCATGATAATTGTGAAGGATTTGGTCAAATACCAAACTCTGCTCCTGTGCTCCATTATTCCACTTTCCAAAAAACAAAATAAATAAATAAATAAAGGTCTAAGGTCAGCAGCAATTTCTCTTTATGACAGTGAAACTCTTTGTCATTTACAGTAGAAAGTTCCTGGATATCAATGAGCCCTGAATTGTGAAGAATCGTCCACACTCCTTTCTACCAAAGCAAGCAAATAAGTTCATTATTGATACCATAAAACTTGAGTCCAAGCGACATAACTATTAGGAATATTTGGGAATTGCTGGTTGTAGTTACCTTGTGTCTGGGCAGTTCTCCTGCAGGGGTGACTGGGTGAGATTTTAAGATCCTTATCAATGTATAGCAGGGATTTAAAGGTAACATCAATTTGCAACTGCAAGGGTGGTTCATCCTTCCCTTTTTGACCACTTCCTCCCTTGTGCTAACATGAAATATTTCTGTTTGATTTCCTAAATCGTAAATTCCATGAAGTCCTTGTTTACTTTTGATTTTTTTCATCTTTCTGTCCCTAATGCCTTGCAGAGTGCTATGGACATAGAGGAAAATAAATATGTATTTCGTAAGTTCAACATATTCCAGTACTGCTGTCCATCATAATCTTATTTTTTGAATGGTCTCTACTGGCACTGTCCAACAGAAACATAATGTAAGCCACAAGTGAAATTTTAAATTTTCTGGTGCCTAGGCTAAAAAGAAAAGGTAAAAAAAAAAGAAAAAAAGGTAATGTTCATCTCTTTTTTTTTTCTGAGATGGAGTCTTGCTCTATCGCCCAGGCTGAAGTGATCTTGGCTCACTGCAGCCTCTGCCTTCCTGGTTCTGGCGAGTCTCCTGCCTCAGCCTCCTGGGTAGCTGGAATTACAGTCCTGTGCTACCACACCAGCTATTTTTTGTATTTTTAGTAGAGACAGGGTTTCACCATGTTGGCCAGGCTGGTCTCGAACCCCTGACCTCAGGTGATCCACCCACCTTGGCCTCCCAAAGTGCTGGGATGACAGCTCTGAGCCACAGCACCCAGCTGGTAATGTTAATCTTAATGATATTTTATTTAATCCATTATATTCAAATTATTACCCATTCAATACACATTCAATATGAAAAATTATGAGTGACATAATTTACTCTGAAATTTGCTGTGTATTTTATGTGGATTAATACAAGCATATATCAACTAAGACTAGTCACATTTAATTGTTCGGTATCCACATGTGGCTAGTGGCTACCATATTGGACTATGCAAGCCTATTATCTGGTTAATGCACTGAAGCTAACCAGTTAAGCCAGTTTATGTGTGTGTATTCAAGATGAGCTGATTAGCTACTGCTTTCACTTTTCAGCTGAATTTCTACACGTCATATAAGTATAGCCTCAGGTTCAGATAACTTTTTTCTTTAATTAGAGCAAATAAAAATAATAACTCACTTTTAACTGTTTGAAAAGGTATTACTTTGTTTTTGTTATAGGTGATTCTTCTAGAAATGGTGGATGAGAATGCCAGTCTTATACACACTAGACCCCACTTACATTATTTGAGTAAAAGGTGTATATGAAACAAATTGTATCAGAGCAAGTGAACCTAATTTGCAGTCAGACAAATCTAGAGCTAAATGACATCTCTGCCTATTGGGCCATTTATTATATATTTCTGAGCCCCAAGATCTTAATCTATCAAATGTAATAATATCTAGTTATTGGGCATGTTGTGAGAATTAAATGAGATACAATATGCTTAGTACAATATCCGCCATGTGTCAGGCACTCAATAAATGTTAACTATTATTATTTTTTCATCATTGTTTTTATGATTACTTAAAACTCCCATTCGAATCACCTAACTCTTTCCATGTAGGTCTTCATAAAAATTAGAATTTAAAAACCAGTCCTTCTGGTTCCCAACTGGAGAGACGAACTATGGCAAACTGAGTAAACTCCATGTGGAAAATCGTCCGAGCACCACGTGCAGACTCTCACTTAAATGCTTTTTTTATGCTGAAGATGTTTCCCTCTCTACGTACAGACTGGGCAATACAATCAATATTTTTTAGGGGATCCTTTTCAGTATTTTTATTGATCAGGACCATGATAAAGAAAGATCTGTTTGAGGCTAATGAATAGAAAGTCCTCCGCTTCACTGAAGTTTCTTTGATAACGCAGAAAGGCTTTGGACAAAAGTTTAGGAGCATTCCATTTAAAACGCGCATGTCCTGTTTTGTTTTCCTGTCATATTGAAGTTACCATATACATTCAAGTATTCCTTTTTGTTTTAGTACAGAAGCACAATGAACATGCTCTGCACATTTCTAATGCAGTGACAATGGGTATGTTTTCTGCTTCTTCACCTAGTGTCACATATAGAGAATAGATAGGTATTGACTGACTTTAGAAATCTAGCTTTCAGTTTTCCTAGCACCATTTATTAAATAGGGAATCCTTTCCCCATTTCTTGTTTTTGTCAGGTTTGTCAAAGATCAGATAGTTGCAGATATGTGGCATTATTTCTGAGGGCTCTGTTCTGTTCCATTGGTCTATATCTCTGTTTTGGTACCAGTACCATGCTGTTTTGGTTACTGTAGGCTTGTAGTATAGTTTGAAGTCAGGTAGCATGATGCCTCCAGCTTTGTTCTTTTGGCTTAGGATTGACTTGGCAAAACTGGATCCCTTCCTTACACCTTATACAAAAATTAATTCAAGATGGATTAAAGACTTAAATGTTAGATCTAAAACCATAAAAACCCTAGAAGAAAACCTAGGTAATACCATTCATGAAATAGGCATGGGCAAGGACTTCATGTCTAAAACACCAAAAGCAATGGCAACAAAAGCCAAAATTGACAAATGGGATCTAATTAAACTAGGGAGCTTCTGCACAGCAAAAGAGACTACCATCAGAGTGAACAGGAAACCTACAGAGTGGGAGAAAATTTTTGCAAACTACTCACCTGACAAAGGGCTAATATCCAGAATCTACAAAGAACTCAAACAAATTTACAAGAAAAACATGAACAACCCCATCAACAAGTGGGCGAAGGAGATGAACAGACACTTCTCAAAAGAAGACATTTATGCAGCCAAAAGACACATGAAAAAATGCTCATCATCACTGGCCATCAGAGAAATGCAAATCAAAACCACAATGAGATACCATCTCACACCAGTTAGAATGGCAATCATTAAAAAGTCAGGAAACAACAGGTGCTGGAGAGGATGTGGAGAAATAGGAACACTTTTACACTGTTGGTGGGACTGTAAACTAGTTCAACCATTGTGGAAGTCAGTGTGGCGATTCCTCAGAGATCTAGAACTAGAAATACCATTTGACCCAGCCAACCCATTAGTGGGTGTATACCCAAACGATTATAAATCATGCTGCTATAAAGACCCATGCACACGTATGTTTATTGTGGCACTATTCACAATAGCAAAGACTTGGAACCAACCCAAATGTCCAACAATGATAGACTGGATTAAGAAAATGTGGCACATATACATCATGGAATACTATGCAGCCATAAAAAAGGATGAGTTCATGTCCTTTGTAGGGACATGGATGAAGCTGGAAACCATCATTCTCAGCAACCTATCACAAGAACAAAAAACCAAACACCACATGTTCTCACTCATAGTTGGGAACTGAACAATAAGAACACTTGGACACAGGGAGTGGAACATCACACACCGGGGCCTGTCGTGGGGTGGGGGGATGGGGGAGGGATAGCATTAAGAGATATACCTAATGTAAATGATGAGTTAATGGGTGCAGCACACCAACATGGCATATGTATACATACGTAACAAACCTGCACATTGTGCACATGTACCCTAGAACTTAAAGTGTAATTTAAATAAATAAATAAATAAAAAGAAATCTAGCTTTCAAAAGCAGATGACTGCATGAGTATTTCTTGGAAATATTAATAGAGAATTTTGAAATGCCAAAGACATAAAAATGTCTTTAAAATAGTTTGTTCAAATGAGGCATCTTTAAAACTTATTTCAGCTCCTTTAGAGTGAACCTGACACCCTTTCCCCTGTTAAATTTTTGGCTCTTATATTACCGAAGAAAGTGGGCATTTGACAAACAAATGTGCAGGAATAGGGGGTGAGAAGGGCATAAGAGCGTGTTCAAATCTGTTTAAAATTAGACATTCAGTGCTGTAGAGTCAAAACTATGTTCTCCTGTGTTTCTTACATGGGCACATACTTCATGGGTTTAATCATGGTTTGCTGTAGAGCATTTATAACACTTGCTGTGAAGCACTGTTGATACAATGAAGCTTTTTCCAACAAGTAACAGCATGATGGTGGCAAAGGTGAGGCTCTGGGAGGAGATTTTAGGAGTTCATCCTTGGAATTTGTTAGCTCCATAGCTTCCTGACAAGCTTAGTTAGTGCTTCTCTAACTTTCCACAAACTTTGCAGACCCTGCGAATTTATATTTTTTTGTTGTTTTCTTTTAACTGGTTCTCCATATCCATGGAATTTAGCAGTTTGCCTTCCTTCCTTCCTTCCTCTGTTTCTTTCTCTCTTTCTTTCTTTCTTTTTTTTTTTTTTTTGAGACGGAGTACCATTCAGTTGCCCAGGCTGGAGTGCAGTGGTGCAATCTCAGCTCACTGCAACCTCTGCTTCCTGGGTTTAAGCAATTCTCCTGTCTCAGCCTCCCAAGTAGCTGGGATTACAGGCACATGCCACCATGCCCAGATAATTTTTGTAATTTTTTAGTAGTGGCAGGGTTTCACCATGTTGGCCAGGCTGGTCTCGAACCCTGACCTCAAGTGATCTGTCCGCCTGAGCCTCACATGTACTGGGATTACATGCATGAGCCACTGCGCCTGGCCAAAAAAAAGTTTCTAATAGCTAAACTAAAAAAAGTTTTTAAAAAGAGATACATATCTCTTTCTCATCTATATGATATGAGAGATATATGATATATATGTATATATGAGATACATATTATATATGCACATGTATGTGTGTATAAACATGTTTATATACATACATGTATCTCACATATACATATGTATCTCCTACACATATGTATACACATATGTACCTATGTGTGTGCATGTATGTGTGTATATATGAAACTAACCATCTTGCCATATAGCTAGTGGTAATAAAGAAGAAATTTTAAATGCACTTTTATTGTTGGCCTGAGTTTTCTCTTTTTTCCTGGAAGTCTAGGCCAGCATTGGACATATGAAATGAAATGTGAGTCACTAGTTTGAGCTATCCGTGTAATTACAAATTTTCTAATAGCTAAACTAAAAATAGTTTTAAAAAATTAGGGTGAAATTAATGTTTCATATCTTTAACTTTTTTTTTCATATTTTTGAGCCAGGGTCTCATTCCGTCACCCAGGCTGGAGTGCAGTGGCACATTCATGGCTTACTGCAGCCTTGACCTCCCGGTCTCAAGTGATCTTCCCCCCTCAGCCCCATACCTCCTAGTAGCTGGGACTACAGGTGAGCACCACCACACCCAGCTACTTTTTAATCACGGCTTTTATTTAACCATATATATCTTAAATTTTATCGTTGAAAGAGGAAACCAATGTAAAAAAAAATTAGTAAGATACTTTACACCTCTTTTTGTACTAAGTCTTTGCAATCCTGTGTGTGTTTTTCACTGACAGCACTTCTCACTGAAGAATACTCACATTCAAGCGCTTCTTAGCGCACATGCCTGGCTGGTGGCTACCACACTAGACCCGCAGTTCTCACCCAACTCTTTGGCCTTTCTTAGCCTGAACTGCAGAATACTGCTACTAATAAACGAAACAAAGCTTTGCCCCCACAAAGCCCTGCTGCTGAATGCAGACTGACATTTGAACAAAGAAAATGTCCTTATATTTAAGCATCAGAACTATTACTTTTCCAATACCTCGCAACCCTTGGGTCACTTCAGGCCATTTCTCATGATTTGCATTAGGTGTTCTTTGAGACACAACATTAATCCAGTAATAATTAAAATGATATACTGTACTATTAACATTCTGAAATCTTTAAAGCAAAGTGATCTATGCCTGCAGCACTGCCCAGGCTGGCTAATTAAACAGCATACAGTTGTAAATGGCTATTGTAAGCAGTTCCCTATTTAAAAATACAGCTCTGAGAAGTGCAATTTATAGTGACAGGGGCCCTACCAGGATTGATCAGCTTTAAATAGAGGCCGATGCAGCGCACAGCAAATTTTACTTGAGAGGCTGCTATCTTGCTTTGCTGCCAATGTGAGGCTTTGGTTTTAACCCGGGCTCCTGTTGAATGACGGGCCCTGGGCTGTGTAAACTGGACACCCTGTGAGGGCTGAGGTTGCAGGCTGGATCCTCCCCTTGCTCTTTCTCCTGTGAGTCAGCATTCCTGGGAGACGTAGCCAACCATCCCAACAAGAGGAACACTGGCTCCACTCCACCCAGCAACCTCTAATCTGCCGTGATGGGACCTTGAGCCAAGGGATTTGGGTGTGTAAAGGACTCCTGCAGCAAAGAGTACCTCTAGAAATTGCTTTTGTGAGGTTCTTTGAGGTGCTAATCACCTAACTTTTATTTGAATTGCTCTGACTTATCATTTATTAACTCCAGAGGACTTTTTACTTCCTTGGCAGGAGGAGGAAGGTGATTCCTCAGATAAAACCAAAACCTAGAGCTGCACTTCTGAAGGAAATCACTGCTCAGGTAGGGCTGGATGTGTAGGTGTTCTCCATGGGCCCATGCCGTGCCTGTACCAGCGTCCTGAATTGATGGCAGCAGAGGGGTATCTTTCTTCATTCTTCATCATTTATTGCCTGAGGCAGAATGAATACTTGGCTCCATTCGCTCACTCTCTTTCTTTCTGCAACAATTAGAACTGAATTATTTGCTTCTTGTTTTCCCTTTTCCCACTTGTTCCACCATTCATATCTGAGTGAGTAACTTCTCAAGTTTTTCTACACTAATGTTTCCTGGTTCTGTAAAGCAAGTGATAATTGAGTGGTCTTAATCCCTTGAAATGGAACTGAAAATCTGGAGGTAGCTACATCAGCAAAGAGGGAGTGGCAGCCTTTTTTGTACGTTTCACTTCCTTTCAGGACCTCCCAGAGAAGACCTCTGATAAACTTTTTTAGTCCTAGGTAAAGCCTGAAAGTCAACTGAGTACAGCTGCCATTTTTATTTCACCTTCTTCTTTCCACCTGCCAATCACCCAGCAGTGATCTTTAAGTCATCAGACATCGTTGTGCCTACCTCAAGGGTGTGTACAGTGGTGTATACAGTGCCTGGCACAGAGTTAGACTCAATGAGTGACTGAATGAATGAATGAGCCAGTAAGTGATTAAGTGAGCTCACATTACTATCAACTCAAAGTCACACTTTCTGGTGATCTCTCCCGAGTCTTAAATTTGAATTTTGATATTTCAAATATTATATAGAAAAATGCTTTTAAAAACCCCCAAAACTACTAGGTTATAGAAGGTAGGTTGTCCTGTGTTACTACTTCTGCTCTTCCTCAAGGTTCCCAATATTAGAGTCAATAAAAATACGTTTTCTTAGCTCAAGTATTAGGTGGAATTAAGAAAAAAAGTACTGCTATGTTAGAAAAGGAATTAGATTTGTGATTCAAAGACAAAATTACTGAAGATGAAATCTGAGTATGTGCTCTAAATAATAATTCCTCTAGGTATCCAGGTATTCAGAAATTCTATTTTTAACATCTGTCTGAATAAGTAGGGGGTTTGAGTTATCCCCATGCTTTTCAATCCATATAATTATAATTTACATTTACCTAGAGTTTCTATTTAATCTGAATAACACATACCCCTCTGCAGAGTATGACTCAGTGGACAATATACTAAACCTTTGGAGTGTTCAAGAGCATATCTTTCTAATGCCTCAACTTGCCCAAAGGAAGCATGAGCTGATCACCAAACAGATGCCCTGCAGTAATTAGATTAATTGGATGAATAACACAGGTTTAAACCCCATCCGTATTTTATAAATACATTCTGGACAATCCCTTTTGATCAGAACAGGTCTAATTGCAATAGCTGAAACTGTCAGAACTGTCAGGGAGGCCACATTCAAATATTGGAGGATATGGTCAGATCTAAAACTGACATTGTTTGTAGGTTATTCCCCTAGAATAGGTGGCTTTCCCTGCCAGCTACATTGTCTACTTTAGCAAAGAATTGGGAGGTTCTAGTTGGGCTTCAGCCTAATACAGACTGAGATTGTTGTATAAAATGTGACTTATAATAGAAGTAAAGAGGTGAAGATGATTTCACTTATATGTGGAACCAAAAAAAGTTGAACTCATACAAGCAGAGTAGAAAAGTGGTTGTCAGAGGGGCTGGGAAGTGGAGGGAATGGGAAGATGTTGGTTAAAGGGTAGAGAATTTCAGTTAAATAGGAAGATTAAGTTCTGGAGATCTATTGTACAGCATGGTGACTACTGTTAATAACAAGGTATTGATACCTGAAAATTGCTGAGACGGTAGATTTTAAATGTTCTCACCAAAAAAGAAATGATAAGTATGTGACATCATACTTAACTTTATGAATATGTAAACTTTATTTAATCATTTCACAATGTGTGTTCATGTGTGTATGTGTGCCTGTATATATCAAAACCGCCTGTATACCAGAAATATATATAACTTTTATTTGATCAATTAAAAAACAAAAATGTAAATAAAAACTGCTGAAGAATAAGGAAACGAAGAAATAACATTTAGGGAGTAGGGTGAAAAAGCATTGAGAAATCAATTTTTTCATTAGAATCTTCTCTAGGGTACTTTGAGCATGGCATTAAGTCCATTTTGCAGGACTCATAAGACTGTTTTATATATATAGTATCAAAATATCTACATAAAATGGGGTTAAAACAATGTCCAAATATTCAAGCCATAAGCACGTAGCTTCTATTTTTTGGCATTAGGCAAACTATTTTTACATAAAATCGATTAGGCAAGTGACCAAATAAATAGATGACTTTTCAAAGTAACTATTTTGACCTAATATAAACATAGGGCCTCCAAAATGAAGCAGAATATATGCATCACGGGGTTCTATTGTAAGGTATTTCCTGATTGGAGTGATATTTGGAACTATGTGAGTAAAACAGTTCATTGTATTCTAGATATCACCTCCCCTAATTTATAAGTAATAGCATTTATTTAGACTGGTTTTAAACTGTTCTTCTTCTTTTTTATGCAATTAGCTTTTACACAGGACATAAATAAAATTATCATCTATACCATTAGGTATCTTAAGGAAAATGCTGAACTGCAATTTTCTTTGTTTCTTGGATGAAACAAAAATCTATATACACACACACACACACACACACACATATACACATATATACACACACATATACATATATATACTGTGATTAGTATAATTAGTTGTGTGCACTGTCACACGAATGTGGAAATTTTCTTACAATTATTTAATTATCTACATTTCTGATGATATTCATTGATCTACCTGTATCGACTCTTACTTCAATCTATTCTCTTTTAAATATCATCAAGTATATGACATTCAGATTATGCTAACTTTACTAACTCTAAGTTCTTACAAAGATGATTAATTTCTTCTGCATGAAAATTTTAGCCTCTAAACATCAACTAAACCCATTTGGACATATATTTCCAATGATGACTAAATGCACTGATATATTTTATCTAAACAGAAATTCAAAATAACTTCTTTATCCCATAGCCCTTACCATCAGTCTTAGTAAAAACAGATCAATAGAAAACAGTATAGCAGAACAGCAAACATAAATACTGAAACCTTATTTGTAGATGTTTGCTATAAATGTAACACCCACCATACACAGGGAGAGATACTGAAAATAGCTTTCTTCTGTAATAAGTACACTGCTCCTTGGGAGAAAGGTAAACTGCATTATGAGATTAAGATCAACACAATGAAGTTACTTTCTAAGGGTCTCATACACCCAAGTTTATGTTGAGGAGGAAAATGTCCTTTTGGTAATTGAACTAAAAATCGAATGGACATGATGGATGCTTGATTGTGTCCAAATGGCAGGAAAGAATCCTAGGAATTCCATACAGAATTCAGTTAACTATTTTATGAAAGTGGGAGAAAAAATCGAAATAAAAATTGAATTTCAAAAAATTGAAATTGAAATGTGAAGTGAATTGATCAGCTACTGTTTTAGTCCGTTTTGCATTGCTATAAAGGAATCCCTGAGACTGAGTAATTTATAAAGAAAAGAGGTTTATTTGGCTGACAGTTCTGCAGACCATACAAGCATGGCACCAGCATCTGCTTGGCTTCTGATGAGGCTTAAGTAATTTACAATCATGGTGGAAGGCAAAGGGGGAGCCAGCATATCACATGACGAGAGAGGAAGCAAAAGGGAGATGCCAGCCTTTTTAAAGAACCAGCTCTCCCGTGAACGAACAGAGCGAGAACTCACTTATTACTGTGGGGACAGCACCAAGCCATTCATGAGGGATCCTCCCCCATGACCCAAACACCTCCCACAAGGACCTGCCTCCAACATTGGTCACATTTCAATGTGAGATTTGGAGGGGACAAATATCCAAACCATATCAGCTATTTTGGAAACATGTAGCTCAGAACATTACGGTGACTGGATTATAACATTTTGGCTCAAATATAAAACATGGGCTAATATGAAATCCAGGCATATCACCATATAAACAGAAGTCTCATCTTGATTTCAAAGATTTTTTTCCTGCATTAGTAGCCCATTATTGTTCTGTATGTGTCTCAACCGTTTGTCTTAATGTGTCAAATTTACAACGTTGCTAAGAATATGAGTCACATCCTTAAATACCACATATTCATGAAAAAAATCCTCGGAAAGTGAGTCATTCAATGAACTATTGGGGGAAATTTTTAAACTTAATAAAGAATACATTTTTAACAGGATAACTTGTTTCTCTTCTGACTGCCATGATTCTGTCTCACAGACTTCCACAGAAAATATCAAAGATTTTAGCTGAATAAATAAACAAAAGACCAGGCAGATAAACGGACTTCTCAGGCCCAAGATAGTGACCTGTGTGACAATTTGGTCTTGGAGGCCTGATGTGAAAACCTCTTGCAGCCTCTGGGTAACGATGACTTGATTCCTATCTCCCCCATAGCCATTCTCAGCCTCTCATCTTGTGGGCTTTCCCTATGCAATGCACATAATCGGCAAATCAGTGGGGTTTTCCATTTCTGTCTCTTCTTCATAATTTGTTTTTCCCCTTTACTAATCTATTCAGTTCTCCAGCCCACTCACGTGATTTTGCATGATAAAGTTACAACAGGAAAACTATTAAAATAGCAGCAAATACTTTCTTTAAGCCAGGTGCATGTCATCTTTTGACACATATTGTCTCTCTTGATTATCACAACAACCATCCGAAGTAACTATTATTATTATATTATTAATCCCATTTTACATGTATAAATGTTACACCAAAGAAACATAACTTGCAGGATAATCAAAGAAGGATTTTATTTTGATCTTTCATGTGTATTATATGGGACTTGTTTTTCCCCTATGCTTGGATGCAATTTTTGACAAGTCCTCTGGTTTTTCTGCTTACAGGCAAATAATGAAATCAGTTTCTGTTCAGTGATTAAAAAGATCATCTGCACATAGTGGTACCATCCTCAAATTTAATAAGTAAGGGCTTCTTGCCATTGTCCAGCCCAGGTCTGTGTAGTAAGAGGGCTGGTTACTCTCCCCTCCCCTGCCTTATACATTACCTCCTCTTCTCCATCCCACCGAGCTTGGTTTGGGACCCTCCAGGATGGGAGAGAGGGAGAAGTTTGGGCAGAAGGGAAAAGAGCAAAACGTCTTATTAGATTAATACTGTTGGGAAATTGCATTGGTTCTTGAACTTGGCAGATATTTTATGTGACTCTTTTGTGGGTCATTTCTAGTGCCTCCTCTTACATTGTTAAGGATTCGTCTTCAGCAATTACTTCAATTTATGCAAATACAGCTCTTCCTGTAGGTCACATGGTCACAGTGTCCCTAACGGTCTAGATCAGTGGCCTTGCCTGTGTACACAGCCCCGTAGAATCTCAGGCCTACCGTCATCATAATATTTATTACACAACATTTGAATTTACACAACATTTGAACATTTGAAAATGTTCTTTGTTCATTAGAAAGCTCTCTCCAACACAATCTAAGATAATCTCAGCCCGGCTCTTTCATGCATGCAGCCACATCTGGGACAAGGAGTAGAATTCACAGGACCCAAGGCACAATCCAAAAATTATCTTCAGCCTTTTTTTTTTTTTTTTTTTTTAGTGTCAGAGCTAGATGGTCAGAAAAGTGCTGCAAAACTGGTTTTCCCACGTTTTTTGCTTTGGTGTGTGCCATTTATTGACTGGAAACACCACTAAAATTGTTCTTTGTTAACATTCTATTATTGTTGAAAACATCATGCAAAAGGTAATAAAGATTAAGTAGTTTTAAAAGTGACAATACATTTTCTAGCTTTTGTCTGATCAAAGAGAACTGTCGTTTTGAAAGAGGATTCACTCCTGGAAAATTATCAGTGTTTTGCCACTATCGTTTTTCTAGTTCAAAACAAAACAAAAACCTTCTAACATGTTATATCTTTAAAGCACTGGAAAGATGACATTTCATATCAGTAACAAACTGGACTAAACAGTAGTCAGTACTGGCATTCATGAAACAAAAAGACATAGCCTATTGGAGGTTAAGCTGTACTATCATTCACAATGGATAAGAGTCCCCGTCAGCTCAGTCAACTATAATCCCAAATATAATTTTTTCTTGCAAATACTTTTATAAACACTTGGAACACATTAGTACATTTCTTAGAACACAACTGGAAAAAAAGACAAAACTCCGATTGGTTTCTAACATCCTGGAAAAATATAAGCATTGCTTTGTTAATGTTGAGTTTGTGTCACAAGAGAGGTTCAATATTCTGAGCCTGGGAAAATGATCTACACATGTGAGTGTATGTGAGTGTGTGTGTGTGTTGTGTTGGGTGTGCATATCTACTTGTGATATGAAAACTGGCAACATACCCACCAGCAATTTGTGTCAATCTAAAAATGAAGAACAGAATAAAAGTGTAGACAAGAGAAACATGACTATCTAGAAATCAGGTGGGCAGATCAAGCTTCAAATGCCTTCCTTGCTTCAAACATATGCACGTGGCAGATAAAAAGTAAAAAACGAGAAAAACTAAGAGGACATAGCCAGAATCAAAAATACAGTAAACATCTCTGTTGCCAGAAAGAGAGCAGAAACATAAAATGGTGAGGGGCAAGAAATGAAAAGTTGAATGCAGGTCGTGGCAACTGAGTTTGTCTGAAGGAAAATGGAGACTAAGCTTCAAATAGAATTGAAAAGAAGAAGAAAAAAGCCTCCTCACAATTTGAAACCTGAAAGTAAGACAAAAAGTCATCACTAATCTCTGTCTGCAGCCATGACTCTTGGGACATAACACATCAAGAAACCAAGTGCAGATTTTCAACCAGGAGCTAAGTCAGCTGCCCTCTGAGCTCATTCCTGAGATATGTGATATCCCCAGCCTGGCTTTGAGTCAGGAAAACTGGTTCTATGACTTGACCTGATTCTGGATTAGGCTATACATATAAACAGAAAATCGTTGGACAGGGTGGGCTTAGCACAGAGATGGGGAGTAAAGGCTTTGGGATGGTTCCACTCATCGCCAGCATATAAACCAAATTTCTAAGGCATGTGAATAAGAAAATGAATAAAGTAAGTTAAAACCACTTGGAATAAAAATGTGTTATAGGTTAAATGAATCATATAGATGAGTCTGACCAGGCTTTTGATATATGTATTAAACGTTCAAAAGGAAAACATGAATTCTACTTATTTTTAAAAAATTGTAAAACAAAACCAGTCACAAGTAAATCAAGAACAGGTAAAGATAATAATAACATAGTTTGAAATATAGAAAATTAAACTTTAAAATAATAAAATAATAATAAGAGCTATCGATAAGAGCATATTTTAGGCCAGATAATTTTCTAAATGTTTTGCATGAATTAGTATGTTACTACAACTGAACGAGGTAGATACTATTATTATCTTCATTGAAAAATGAAAACAACTCACTTTGGGAGGCTGAGGCGGGCGGATCACGAGGTCAGGAGATTGAGACCATCCTGGCTAACACGGTGAAACCCCGTCTCTACTAAAAAAAAAAAAAAAAGAAAAAAATTAGCCAGGCGTGGTGGTGGGCGCCTGTAGTCCCAGCTACTCGGGAGGCTGAGGCAGGAGAATGGCCTGAACCATGGAGAGGGAGCTTGCAGGGAGCCAAGATCGTGTCACTGCACTCCAGCCTGGGCAACAGAGCGAGACTCCATCTCAAAAAAAAAAAAAAAAGAAAAGAAAAGAAAAAAGAAAGAAAACAACTGAGATACAGCGATGAAGTTACTTATCCAAGGTCATACACCTAGAACGTGGAAGAGTAGTCTGGCTCTAGCATTCATAGAATATTACATTCAAACAAGAAAAAAAGGCAGGACAGACCATAGTTTATAGACGGCAGAAGTGAGAATTATTGAATTGCAAAAGATTCCAACAAGAACTCAGGACAGAGCTAAATAGACAAAATTTTAAAAAGCGGGAGAAGAGAAAGTAGATCAGTTGAGAGCTTCCAACCTTTGTCTTATAAGAGAACTAGAAGACAGGCCGGGTGGGGTGGCTCACGCCTGTAATCCCAGCACTTTGGGAGGCGGAGGCGGGCGGATCACGAGGTCAGGAGATTGAGACCATCCTGGCTAACACGGTGAAACCCCGTCTCTACTAAAAAAAAAAAAAAGAAAAAAATTAGCCAGGCGTGGTGGTGGGCGCCTGTAGTCCCAGCTACTCGGGAGGCTGAGGCAGGAGAATGGCGTGAACCTGGGAGGAGGAGCTTGCAGTGAACAGAGATCGCGCCACTGCACTCCAACCTGGGCGACAAAGCGAGACTCCGTCTCAAAAAAAAAAAAAAAAAAAAAAAAAAAAAACAACTAGAAGAGAGTGCGCAGAATGGTAACGAGGCAATACTTCTAAAAGGAACTGCTGAGGTTTTTTTTTTTCAGTATTTAAGAAATATATAAGGTCTTCAGAACACAAGGCTACTGTAAGTACCCAACAGAAAATAAATAGCTAAATCTGTATATAGACATGCTGTAGCAAAACTGCAGAACATAAGCAAAAGAAAAACATATTAATATTCTAAAGCAATCAGGGAGAAATTTTACCTACATTAAGAGGACAATGAGAATCAACATCACTCTTGTCAGCAACAAGAGAAGCTATGCATTAAGCAGTAATACCTTTAAAATTTACAGAAAAAAAAACAAATAAGTTTTTAACTTTGAAAACTATTTTAAAATCAGACAGATTGCAATTACCAGATGGAAAAAATTGACACTTTAAGATGTTTGCCTAGAGGTCAGATGTGCCAGGCCGGGCCTGAGACGTAAGAACTAGTTTCAGTGGGATTCTACCCAAATTGTACATGGTAGATACCCTGGGATCATTCTTACAATTCACTGTCCTTGAAAGTCCAGAAGTCTACACTGTCACCTGGAATTCACCTGGAGTTTTTTCATACAACTCCTTACCCAGTTCTTTAAGTAGTCTTTTACATGTTTTGTCTTCTGATTTGAGTAGATGGAAATCTAACCTCATCTAGGTTGCAGCTAATTTTCTTCATCACTTGAAAGTTTCAGCTTATATTTTTATACACTGATTTCAGAGTTTACGCTCATTTTCTTGTTTTTCTTTCTTCTTTTTAATTGTTTTGTTTCTGTTTCTTAACTTTTCAATGTTGGTTAATTTCTTTATATGTAGGGTCATTTGGGTTATAGTAAGAAATGTTTTTCCTGCAAGGTTGCTAGTTATCCCTTAATAATTTTTTTCACTATTGTGTGATGGAGAAATGTAAGCTCATAATTATTTTCTTGTGGTATGAACACTTATGAGATCTACCCTTTTAAAACATTTGTAAATGTGCGATACTTTATCATTGACTCTAGGTACAATGTTGTACAGCAGATCTCTAGAGCTTACTCATCTTGCTTAACTCAAACTTTAGCCCCATTGATTATTCATTCCCCATCCCCCACATCGTGTCCCAGCCCCTGGCTACCACCATTCAATTTCTTTGATTCTATAAAGTTGACTGTTTTAGATATCCCATATAAGTGGAATCGTTCAGTATTTGTCGTTCTGTGACTGGCTTATTTCAGTTAGCACAGTGTCCTCAAGATTCATCTCTGTGTAGCCTGAGACAGAATTTCCTTCCCTTTTGAGGCTTAATATTATTCCACTGTATGTATACACATTTCCTTTACGCATTCATCTTTTGATGGACATTTAGGCTGTTTCCATGTCTCAGCTATTGTGAATCATGCTGCAATGAATATGAAGGGATTAATATCTATTTGGGATCCTGATTTCTAGTTGTCTGATTTTAAAATGTGTTCTTTTAAACTTAGCTAAATAAATTTACAACTCTGGGAACCTTTAGAATTAAGTACAGAAGTCATAGAGCATGAAAACTCTTATTAATATTTTTATATTCACTTTAAGATAATTTGTGTTTGTTGTTTAAAATGTTTATCATGTCTTTAAAATGTGGCATATTAAGTCTTGAGACTTTAAGGTCTTAGGTGTGGGAAAATTTTGCAAGTTTATAAACACTACTGCAATGCTTTAGCTAATGTGTTTTTCTGTATTTATATGTTTAATTTATTCGCTTTATAAGAGTTACTAAAGTGTTTGAAAAGTTTTGTTGGGTTAAAATTCTTCACTTTTGGACATTTGAAGGCTAAAATGTTGAGTATTTTAAACTTACGCATAAAAATGTGATCTTTAAGGCAATTTAAAAATCTGCTTATTAATGAAACAAATTGTTCAGAGAAATTTAATCTCTTCAAATTGAATTAATCAAATTTTAATCCGAAAACAAGTAAAAGAAAATGTTACTTTTATAAGAAAAATACTTAACTTTAAAATAAAATGGCAAAGTATGTAAGTTAAACTTAAAGGTTTAAATAAATCAGGTTTTGTATAAATGTATAACTTCAATAAATCAAATGTTAGTTTTAGAAAAGAAAGCTATTCAAGATGAACTATTATATAAACATAAGAGCAGCTTTCTTTCTCTTCTTTCTTATCCTTCTTGAAAAAGTCAGTCCTAAACATTAGATGGGGCCAAACAACACAGGTATCCACACCACGTGTGGGGTAAGAGACAGAAAAGGAAGTGGGTGCACGGGTATCAGAATCTGAGCAGAATAAGGAGAGTGTGGACACGAGGGTTAGGAGCAGCCCAGGATAAGGTACCAGTATCCTAGCAGGGTGAGCAGACTCAACTGACATGGGATATCAGAGGCCGAGCAGAGTAAGGAGGTGCCCACGTGGAGAAGTAAGTGGGCTTGGGGCGTCTGTGCCTAGCAGGTTGAGGATGGCATCTGCGTCGGGAGGGGGCAGTGATACCTGTAAGAAATTGATTACACTGAGGGGGATTAAACAAGAAAGTAAATTCATTGATTCTACTGGAAGCCATGTTTCTCACTATTAAAGAGAGTTCTAAATATGGAAAAAGAAGGCAAAGATGAACCTCATGGTTAGGCTTGGAATGGGACCTATACTCATGGCTTTCTAGGTAAACTGGTAAGTAAAGGTATTTTTCAGTTCTCTATGTCATGGTTTGATCAGAGAAACAGAAGTACTAAGAGTCATATGGAATAAAGAATTTATTATAGAGATGATGCAATCATGGGTTCTGGTTATGCAATTTACATATGGCTTTTACTTCTGCCTCTGTTGCTGGGCCAGGAGTCAGCAGAACAGGCAGTCAGGAAAGAAACATGATTGTGAAGTGGGGACAGCAAGGGAAAATTGGAACCCTGGGGTTTGAACCTATGCTGGTGTCCCACTGCTTGCAACGCTGATGAGGAGGTGATTTGTAGGAGAAACTGATGCCCATTGTCACAAAACTAAACATGTACCTGGCACAGTTCCAACAGGAGCTGGAGAAGCTATGCATTCTCCTGCTGGCTCATGTCAACCAGATGAGAAAGCAAATTTGTGAGAATGTTCACAAGCTACAACAGCACCTGACAGGACACAGACCTTTCAATCATAAACGTGGCTGCTACTTCCCGTTTGCCCTCCAGATCTCACCCAGCTTTCTCTTGTGGCCAATTCTAGCTCAGAATCATACCGGCAAAGGAATCTGGGAATCAAAGTTCAAGCTTAGCTAAGGTGAAACAGTACAAAGCTGCCACAATCATAAAATTTTGAAAAGTCACATTACATGAAGAAATATGACAGATACTACTTTAGCCAAGTGAGCGCTGTGATCATCTGTAATGGGATAAATTTAGATTATGTGATGCCTGATAAGATGAAATGAGAATACAGCATCTCTCCCATAATATTTTTGTCAAAGCTTTGTAACCTGAATCTACTCTAGGGTACATCAGACAAACCCAAATTAAGTGACACTCTTCAAAATACCTGATCTATAAGATTAAAAAGTGTGAAAAATATAGAAGTCCAGGAAAGCACCCGGAACTATTCCAAATTGAAGGAGGCTTAAAAGTGTGACAATTGAATGCTATTCATGATTCTGAACTGATTTTTTTCCTATAAGGAACGTTTTTCTGATAATTAGGAAAACTGGAATGGAACGCTGAGGTTTAATGGTAATATATCAGTTTATTTTCTGATTTTGATGATTTACCGTGGTCATGTAGGAAAATGTCTGTTTATAAAAATAAACATTAAAGTGTTGAAGCATCGGGTTGGCTATCTGCTGTCAAATCGTCCAGGAAAACAATCCTTGGCACTATACTTTTTCAACTTTTTAGTAAACTCAGGAGTATTTCTAAGTTAAATTAATAAATGAAAGGGAAAAAAGCAGAGTAGTAATAAACATAGGAAACATTTATTGCATGTTTGCCATATGCCAAACACTGTCCTAAACCCATTTTATGTATTATCTAAATTTCATTTTCCCTTATGACTTAGAAATGATCATTATTACATGCTTACACTAAGATGCAGAATAAGTAACATCCCAGTATCATATAGCTAGTAATTATGGAGACAGATCTGAGCTCAATTTGTCATCACAGACTACTGATAGTTTCCATATAAAATGACTAAGAGGAATTACCACAATCATATTCTTAAAAAGGAATGTGATCGGGATAAAAGGGAATATATAATAAGTGTGGGATAAAAGAAACACTGAATACAGAAATGAATAGAATAAATTGATAAATCAACAGAAAACCAATTAAAAATGTTTAAAATAGCAATATTATTTTTGATTTGGAGACTTTTCAACATATGATTAAAGAGTATCAAGGTACTTCCGATTTTAATAACAAAATTAAAAAGTTGAAAACCCAAAGGTTTTATAAAAAATTGATAGTTAAGCATGAATATTAAAATAAGCGAACCCTTAAAATCAAGGAAATACAATCTACAGCTTTGGAAATGGCAAATGAAAAAATAATTAAAAGTTGTTAATTTTAAAAAGGGAAGAGAACGAGCAATGAGAAAAGAAAATGTTAATGAGCAATTGAATAAATAATGGTAAAAATAAGTCCAGATATATTTATCATACAATAAAAGTAAATGAGTTAAAGTAACGTATCAAATGACAAAGGCTTGTAATAAATTTTAAATCCTAGCTCACTATGCCTCTTAGGAAAAATCTACCTAAAATAAACCTACACAAAGTCTGAAAATAAAAGAATAAAAAGAGAAAAAACAGATAAATTCCAAACAAAATTTCCATATGATATGGAAAAATTATAACAGGACAAAGGAATTTATAGAAAATGAATTGATTGTAATAGAATATAGATAATAATTATAAATAAAGAACTAATCTATCTAAAAATTATAATGTTTATCATCTAGGGATAGTCATAGTCTAGTAACATAAAAGCATAGCTTCAAAATATAAAGCAAAAGTGACAAAATAACTCTCAATCATAGTGAGAAATTTTAACACACATTTCTCAGAAATTACAGTTCAAATACATTAAAAAATTGATAAAAAACAAGAAATTTGAGCAATGTAATCAGTACATTTAATCATGTGATATATATATTAAACATATAAATATTTATCTTTTTCTAGCACACATAAAACATTTATGAAATTAATCATGTATTAGGCCACAGTGGAGTCTCAATACATTTCAAGTAACTATCATACAATATATGATTAATTTTAAACACAAAAGTTTAAAAATAATTTAAATGTCGATGACATTTGAAAACTTTCAAAAGGACTTCTAATCAACTTATGGGTTAATCTCAAGGAAAACAATATATTTTGAACTGAACAAGAGTGAAGGAGAAGTATAGCCAAGCTTAGCAATACAGAGAAAGTGCAGTTTAGGGTTTATTGTATACCTTGAACATCTTTATATTTTTTTAAACAGACAGACTGAAAATGGGAGAGTGACATATTCAGAAAGCTATGAAATAATGAAAGATGGACCTAAAGCAAGTAGAGAGAATAAAAATTTTTAAGTGCTAATAAAAAATGAAAAACATAAGATCCATAGAAACAGTTGCCTATATTTTTGAAAAAGAATAAAGCATACAAATTTCAAGCATGATTAATAAACAAAACAAAAAGGAAAAGTCGCAACACAAAAGGCAATTAGTAAGTTAGATTCAGTAGATAGTTTTTAAAAGTATGCCAATAAATATAATAAATTTGATTCCAAATTAGATAAGGAAAAAGAAAAATATATAGGCCATCCCCTTGTGTGAAGATACATGCGGAAATCCTAAATAAATTATTAGCAAATCAAAGTCTTCAGTGGTGGAAAATAGAAATACTGCAACTGAATAAAGTTTATTACAATAGATAAAATGAGGAGAGTGGGAGGAAGGTGAGGTTCAAAAATCTACCTTTTGGGTACTACGCTCACTACCTGGGTAACAAAATCATTTGTACACCGAACTTGAGTGACACACAATTTACCCATGTAACAAAACTGCATTTGTACTCTCAAGTGAAAATAGAAGTTGAAAAGAAAAAAAAGAAGTTATAATTTCCAAATTAATCTCTAAATTAAACTGAAGTCAATAAAATACCAAAAAGCTGCTGTTTAAAATAAAATGGTGACAGAAGATGAAAATGGCCAAAAAAAAAAAAAAAAAAAGACACCACTGGAGAATGGCAAGATGGGAGAAATTTGTGAGGACAAGTAAGATATACTTGCAAGTACTATATTATTAGCTCAATTACTAAACAAGGATAGAACAGAAACTATGAAAACAGACACCTGTACATATGTATTTACATATATACTTATATAAGTTTATAGTATATATATGTGTATGTATATATGTTCTATATACATATATATGCATGCATGTATATACACAGTACATACATATATACTATATACATATACATATATAGTATACTGTACACTGCACTTATATACTAAGGTGTACATATATATATTTATGTGTGTCTCTGCTCTGTTCCAGTGGTTTAAGTGTGTATATATGTGTATGTGTGTGTGTATTTATATATATAGATGTCTGTCTCCCATGACAGAAGTCAAATTATAAATTAATATGGAGATAATGGCTGATGCACTTAATAGTAATGCAAATACTTTTTAATCTGTAGGAAAAAAATTAGATTTCGAATTCATATCCTGTACAAAAATGTGTGGATTTATAGCTTAAATACAAAGACAAAGCTTTACATTCCTAGAAGGAAATATAGAAGAATATCTTAATAAATTAAGGGTTAAGGAATAATTTCTTAGGGACCCTAAAATACAGGCCATGAAGAAGAAACCTAGAAAAGTTATTAAATTAAAATTAAGATTTTAAAAATATATAAAATATATACATATATGTTCCGTATATGTATTCAAACATCTATACATATAAATAGGGTAAAATATTAACAAAAAATCTAAGTAAAATGTGCAGATGTGTTCTTTGTACTATTTTTCTTCTTAAAACATTTCTGTATGTTTGAGATCATTGTCAGGTAAAAGTATTTTAAAAGACAATATAAGGAGACTAAAAATAGTAGCTACAGACTAAAGAAGAAAAACAATCTAGGGCACAAGGAAAAGATTATCTAGAATATATAAGGAAATATAATAAATCACTAAGAGAAAGAATCCAACATAAAAATGAGCAAAGCATGTGAACAGGCAATTCATAGGACAGAAACACTAAATGATCTTAAACATATGAAAACATGATCAATTCCACTAATCAAAAAGGAGTTGCAAATTAAAGTGAGATACCTTGTGTTTTTATCCAAGTGATAAAAGTTAAATATTTTGAAAAAAGAAAGCTAAGAGTGTTGAAAAAATGGAAGTCTCATGTGCTTCTGGTGGAAGAATAAATTGGTACAACCACATTGGGGAACAATTTGTAGTACGTGTATGTAGGAGTCAAGTCATTATTGACAGCAGAATGTCCCAGACATTGTTGAAAGGGGGAAATACTTCCTTTGAAAATGAAATGCTGCCTATCTGGGTTGACCTGCTGGGGCTAGTTTCAGAGACTGGCTGTTTTCTGCACCCTTTCTTACAACATAGTCCTAGCAGTACAGATGCTCTCAACCACTGCCTCAGTACTGAAGCTACACATCAGCTAGATCTACATCAGATAATGAGATGGAAGCCAATGACTCAGCAAGCCAGTTGGTTGTTTCCAAATATACACACCTTTGTTTTCCAGAGTAAAGTTTTACACAAAACGATTTCAACATACATGGTGGCAGAATATCAAAACAACCCCGACAGTGACATTTGGCTAAAGTGATGAGAGGTGGGATTTTAATGTGCAAGCTTGATTAAAATAATAAGTTTCATCATTGCTACTTTGTTTTGATAATTTAAGTGCAAGTGAAAAACAGCAGAAGGTATTGTTTCTTTGGAAGGAGCTCTCATGACTCAATGCTTTAAATGCTCTCTGACTCCTTGAAGTTTTCCCTTTGTGACAATTTATCACTCTGTAACAGGCAAAGCATTTTTTGAGTTTTTGCAACAGCCCTCAGACAGAAACTTACCCCTATTCCTGTTTAAAAATGTTTGCTGTTGAATATTGTAATTCTCACGTATGTCTTTTTCATGTCCACTAATGCCTGAGTTTGCTTTTAGGTATGCTTCTCCAGGGATAATTTTATTAAAATGAACTTATATGAAGTGTTATGTCATTATTTGCTACTCATTTGAGTCAATCATTCCTTTCAACCACAGATTTTATTGAGTGCCAACAAGGTGACTTGCTGTGACCCCAGTGCTGGATACAATAACAGCCAACATTTATTGAACATTTATTATGTGGCAGGCATTGTTCTGACAGTTTTATGTGAATTACCTCATTCATTCTTTCCAAGAACTCTATGAGGTAGACAGTATTATCCCATTTTGCAGGTGAGGAAACAGTTGCAAAGGGAGGTTGAATCATTTGTTCCAGATCACTCAGCTAGCAAGTAGTAGATCTGAGATTTAAACATGGACAAGCTGGCTTTAGAGAATATACTTCTAGCTAGTAAGTGATTTTGCCTCTTCTAAAAAGCAAATCTATTTTATGTCATCAATACCAAAAAACAAAAGTAGGCATGGTAGATTTTGCACCATAGTATGTAATAATTTTAACAAGTGTGCCATTTTCATAGTTACAGTTTAGCAAAATTATTGAACCCATTGCTTCCCTTTAACCTTTTTTGAGTTCAATGTAGAAAAAAGATGGCATTGGAAATTAACGTTTAAAGGTCAGACTTGTGGGTCTTGACAATTACTAAGTTGTGGAGGTTTCAAAATGTGGAGGATGCGGAGTCAAGATATTCTAAGGAAAGAAACTGGCTGAGGTTTAGACAGTTGAGCAAATGCATCAGGGAAGCAGGCAGCCTCGAACCAGGCATAGTGAGGTTCTGGCATAGTGTCAAATGTTGAGTTTCAGTAACTCGTCACTTTTCTCAGTCCTTGCTTTCTACGTCCGTTCCTTTAGAATTCGGGTCTTGTTTCTGCTCCCAGTTCTTGCAGAGACGACTTTATGGTTGTTCAAGGGTCATTTACCTCATTTGTGTTACCTTATCTTATCCTCATAGTTTCAATGGTAAGAAGCAAAGATGATGTTCATTTTTCTGAAGAGTACACTGGCTTTCAGAGGTATTATGAAACTTACCCAATATATCATCATTAAAATAAGGCAGGACTTAGAGCACAGCCCTGTAACCTAGGACTCTGGACTATCTCTAGAAGGCCCATCTAATCATTCCATCTTTAAAGGAAAACATAAAACCTACCTTGGCACAGCTCCCTTCTTAACTCTGGACCTTGGACTGTCCTTCAGTGCTCAGATCTCATCTTCCCCTGTTACTCTCAAGATTGAAATTAAATTGCCACACCCAATAACGCAGCCCTATACCCTCCCTAATTGTCTAGATTAGAGGAGTCTCCTGTGTACACAGCCCTGTAGAATCCCATGCCTACTGCCATCATAACATTTATCAGAAGGCATTTTAATTAATTGTTCTTTTTTTTTTTTTTTGAGACTGAGTCTCACTCTGTCGCCTAGGCTGGAGTGCAATGATGTGATCTTGGCTCACTGCAACCTCTGCCTCCTGAGTTCAAGCGATTCTCCTGCCTGAGCCTCCCTGAGTAGCTGAGATCACATGCCTAGCTACCTTTTTTTTTTTTTTTTGTATTTTTAGTAGAGACAGGATTTCACCGTGTTGGTCAGGCTGCTCTCGAACTCCTGACCTCAAGTGAACTGCCCGACTTGGCCTCCCAAAGCGCTGGGATTACAGGCGTGAGCCACCACGCCCGGCCAATTGTTCTTTTTTATGTGTCTTCATCCTGAACTATAGTTCTTTAAGGGCACAAATGATGACAATAATGATTTATTTTTTAATTTTATTTTTATTCCCAGTGCATAGTAGAGTTCCTGGCATAGAGAAGTCGCTCACTAAATATTTAGGGGGAAAGTCTATAATTTTAAGTTTGGCAATGACTCTCACAATATTATTATATTTGACCTTCAGCATATGATGAACAGCTCTCATTCCTCTTGAACTTGTTACTGGCAGTGGTATACAAGGTGGGGCAGTTCACAGCAGAATACACGAGAATGTTTGGCAAGATTGGTCCAAGCATCTGAGTTCCTCTAGATTGTTGAGAGATGGAGAACTAAAACAAATGTTTCAGTACTAGTGGGTTAAAACGATCCTCTTCAAATTGTGTGTAAAGTGCAATGCTGAGTGATGTAGTGTTAGTATCTGCAATTTTTTATAAGAATTCAGAAAAAAATACTTCATGCAGAGAAGTGTTTAAATTATTACTATAATGTCTCTATGCATTTTCACCAAAAGCTGACAGCTTTAACATTTAAATAAAGTAATTGAAATACATAATAAATAAAATGAAATGTAGAGAGAGCATATTGCTATTGCCTAATAAAGAGTGTTGCGAATAAAAAGCAATATTATTTTTTTAAAGAAGGAAATAATGTAGACCCAGAGTTTAACGCAGTAGTAGAGATATGAAAATAACAGTAACTCCTGTTATTTAGTAAATAGTTAACACACACTTTTAAACTTAAAACTATTTACAATGTTTACTTGGTAGTTATTTAAAGCAAAAATAACCTAAAATAACTAGTAGTTATTTAAAATATATGAGAATTTAATATTGAAATAGAGTATTTTTATAGAAAACTTTTTGTTAGATTTTGCATATGATTGAAGGAAGAACTCTCCTCCAAACTCCCCCACCAAAAGTTTTTTGTGTGTTTTGTTTTTTGTTTTTTTGAGACAGAGTTTCGCTCTTGTTGCCCAGACTGGAGTGCAGTGGGGCGATCTCGGCTCACTGCAACCTCCGACTCCTGGGCTCAAGCCATTCTCCTGCCTCTGCCTCTGGAGTAGCTGGGACTACAGGCACCCACCACCAAAGCCCGGCTAATTTTTGTGTTACTAGTAGAGACGGGGCTTCACCATGTTCGCCAGGCTGGTCTCAAACTCCTGACCTCAGGTGATATGCCCACTTTGGTCTCCCAAATACTGGGATTACAGGTGTGAGCCACCACACCCAGCCCGAAAGTTTATTATTGATAGGTATCTTGAAGAAAATCAGGACTAAAGCATTTTGATTTGGACCATCATCTTTCTGTGCAGTGTGTGCATAGCATTCTTTGTTACATTGTCTATCTGCTTGGTGTGCATGTGTGCTCATGCATGTGCGTGTGAGTGTATGTGTGCATGTGTATGTGTGTGGGAGTATGTTTTTATTTTACAGTGAGTGCACTAAGAATTTCCTGTGGTGCCAGCACACAGCAAAAGGCGGTTGGAAATGATGAAAGATTTATTTGAAAGCTAACTCAGTCATTCATTAAGCTGTGACCATTATAAATTATTCAGCCTCTCTGAACCTCAATTTCCCCATTTATAAAACGGGAAAATATAACAATTAGTACTAGTACATACAGAGTACCTATAATACATAGTATACCATACAGACATAATAAATTATAGCTGTGGATATTATCATCGTTATTCTTATTCAGTTATATTTGGCTAATTGCTCAGCAATACTTGGGCTATACTCTTAGCCCTGCCTTTATTAATCCTAAATATTAAAGATTAGACTTGACACACTTTAGTTCCGAGATCTGTGACCTTCCACACTGCCTATATCATAGTCACCAACAATAATTATTTACTGGAATGGTTAGATAATGCTTTGTGTTTGCAAATTGCTTTCCAGCATTTAAAACCCTTTAGTCTTACAGCAACCCTATGGTATTGATGTCACCTTGACCATTTTGCTTATTAGGAAGTTAAGGCCTGGGAAAGTTAAAAAAAAAAAACAAAAAAAAAAACCAGCTATCATTTGGTCAGGGCTGGAGCAGGGATCAAACACAGGTTTGGGACTATAAAGCTCTACCCTTCCCATCATTCTCTATTTTGGTCTCTAAGCCAACAACAGGCTGGGTACTATGTTGTGCAGACAGAATGTATTATTCAAAGTAGAATATATTGGTGGGGAATGGAGTGCTATTACTAATTATCCTGAGACAAGAAGAGCAAGTCAGGCAAAGCAGGATATAGGATCACACTGGTCAGAATATAAAAACAAGGCGTATCTTCAAACTCCAGCTTCCTTAGCAAATAACTTGGGAGTTAGAATATAACTACAAACACAAAAAATTTAAGTAGCTTAGAAGATGCAGGTAAGTGACAGCAGTCATAGCTATCCAGACAAGAAAAATACATGCCTTAGGTAGAGGGATATGCTTTACTCATTTCTAAGATCCTCGCACTTGGTACAGTGCTTTGAACATAGTAGAAATTCATTAAATGTTTATTAAATTGAGTCAGACTTCTTTCAGTTGAAGTGTTCAGAGAAAATGAGGAGGGGGGGGAATTATAGCTGAGGTTTATGCAAAGTCTTTTCCATTGGCTCATAGTGGCAATAAACTTGTGATTTATGTGACCTTCCCTAAATAAGTCACTAGTGTGATTCTTGAAATATTATTGTGCATTAAAGCTACAAAGCACAATGCATACTAAGCTATGATTAATCACATTGTGGGGAATGATTGGGGACAGAAAAGGCAGAGATAAGGAAGTTCATTTCCTGTTTAAGCAAGAAATATCTTTCAAAAAAATTTTGTTTTTTGAGACGAATCTCGCTCTGTCGCCCAGGCTAGAATGCAGTGGTGAGATCTCGGCTCACTGCAACCTCGCCTCCTGGGTTCAAGCGATTCTCCTGCTTCAGCCTCATGTGCAGCTGGGATTACAGGCATGTGCCACCATGACCAGCTAATTTTTTTTTTTTTTTGTATTTTTAGTAGAGCAGGGTTTGCCATGTTGGCTAGGCTAGTCTCAAACTCCTGACTTCAGGTGATGTGGCCTTCTCAGTCTCCCAAAGTGCTAGGATTACAGGCATGAACCACCATGCCCGGCTCCTTATAAATATTATTAACCTAAAAATAATTGGCTGATTTCATTAATCTTGGTAGAATAGGTTCTATGATTGACATAATAGGTTGCATTCAATCTAAATGCCCCACACTGAATTCTTGAGTAAGCACAACTATAATGTTTTGAGGATGCTAATTCATATAAAGTCTTCCCTTTTATATACAACTCATTCCTGATATCATCCCTAGGTAGATACGTCATGGTGTGCTCAATAATACAATACCGTTCTGTGTTTCTGGTGAGAACAACTAGAATTTATTTTGACGTGGGAGTTGTCACACTTGGTAAAATCTCTCTGAATGAATTCAAAGTGATACGTATAGAATCGGTGGGCGTGTCAGTTTGGTAGAAAAAGAAATCTAAGTGACACACTTGGCTTCCTGGTTGTTTAAGACATACATCCTTCAATTTACTGGGCTTCAGGGATCGGGTCTGGGAGTATGTACAAGAAGATCCATGAAGTATTAAGACTGGTGGATGAGGAACTAATTCTGACATCTGGGGCCAGTGTCAACCATCTCTCACTGAACCCTCCCAGGCCTTGCTGCTTTGATTGTAGTCTGCAGTGATTCTCCCCAGAAGAAGAGCTTTTGGCATTAGAAGGGAAGTATGATGTAGTGACTACAAGTATGTACTGGAATCAAGGATGCTGACTTTAAGTCGTCTGTGCCACTGACTAAATGGAAGTCCTTGGTCAAGTCACAGACCTTTTCTGGGCTTCTGGGCTTCATCTTCAAAATTAATGCTTGGTATAAAGCATGCCTAAGGCTCTTCATGTCCCTAATGACATTTCCTTATCCACTTTCTGCAAATATTTGCCATCTTTCTCTGAACTAAGTGGTATCAGAAGGTACACGAGTGCACTCATCCTCACGGCTGGCTAGTAAAGTCAGGAAAATCCACCATCACTGCAAAATTTTTCAAAACAAAGGTTTCTTCTCAGTTTTTACCCCTCCTTCCAAACTTTATTGTATGAAGCTTTGCCCCAGTCCTTTTCTGATTTTTAACCAACCTCAGTTGTCCAAAAACCAAGATACTGGTAGTTTTCAAAGGTCTAGAGAGTTGAAGAATTGTTAAGTAAAATGTCAATTTCATTAACTGCAATTTTCTGCGTCTTTACTTAAGAAAATGCTTGTGTTAATTGACTAGAAAAGTTCTGCACGTACATTAAAATTTATTAAGAAAAGGCTGCATAACTGTTAAGTGACCACAAAGATTCCAAAGGCTAAGGTGGAAAGTTTTCTCAACTGCCCCCTCCAGTAGGAGTGAAGAATTATAACATTTTACTAACCAGTCTGTGCAATGAACTGTGGCTGGAAGATCAGACACGTACATGTAAATACCTTGCTCAGGAGGAGAGAGAGCAGCGAGGACTGCATGTTCCAACTGAACCAAAACACATGGAGATATAGATAGAATGACCCATTCAGCTGAGGATAAGATGGAAACACCTCAAACACCAAGACTATCATAGGAAAGGGCACCCAGCCATGCCTTGGCTATGGCTAATAGATTTCCTGTTAATGATTAAGTCGGAGGAATCCATGGAGTGCATGGCCTCAGTGGCTTCTCAAATCCCAGAATGAGGCATTTGCAGGTGACTTGAAGGTCTGTTAATGATCACTGAAGGTAAAAGCTGCTTGTTGACAGGTCTCTACTTTTTCTTGTGAAATTACTTAGCTCCTCTGGGATAACTGTATAGAACTTTGGATAAAAATATTAAAATTCTATTTAGTTGTACAATGTTTTAATGCAAATTTTTAACCATAAAACCAACTGCTCCATTCAGTTAAATTAATAGAATTACAAAAAAGATGTAATGATAGCAATTAAGTCTTGAAAATGCAAATTTTATAGTCAAGGACAATTACCTCATTTATAGTATATTGGAATGGTGCCAGATAAAGGTAATTTAGATCCTCCCAGCTCACAGTTACATCATGATGGATATCTTCATTTCATTAGTTCAACAAAGATGGGTGAGAAGTTAGGTAATACATAAAAAAACTAAAGAGTATTTGACCTTTAGTATAACTAGAACCAGAATTCATTCACTAATTTATCAAGTATTTAATGAGTACCAATTATCTAAAATATTATTTATATATTTTGTCTGCCTTAGAGAAAAAAAAGTCTTTATTTTCACATCTAGAAAGCACTGGTTTGTAGAGAAATCAGATTTCTTCAAAACCAGGCCAGGTTTTTGGTGCTTGGTGAGTATCTTTATGTGCAATGCAGATGACCTAATTTTGTGTTGATTGGAGTGATACCAAGTCTCCCTGCAAAAGAACAATGGGTTTTTCACTAATTATCTTCTCTTTTATTTGAGCCTGCTTCAAGTAATTGTTGGTGTCTTAAAATCATGCAGCTGTGAAAGTTGGACTACCTAAATGATTACTTTTGTCATTTTAAGATTTTACTATGTACTATCTTATGTTCCATATTTTCACATTATCATCTTGGCTGCAGTTCATTTGTACAACATCCAGAAGTTTATCATTTCCATATTACAGGAAGACAAGTAACTTTACAAAAATTTTTTAAATAGCGAGATTTAATAATAAGAATGTAGGCTTTTCAAACTTCCAATTCTATATTGTCTTAATGCAAATTTTCTGCTTATGTTCATAAAAAAAAAATCTGCATTGCTCATGATCTCCCCTTTTGCCCTCTAGAGGGCACTAGATCATACTCCTGATGATAAAAGGAGTCAAATTGAAGCCCTATTTGCTGATGTTAAAATTTCCCCTTGAGTCATTATCTTCGGAGAGAAAATTTCTCCTGTCTAAAGGAACCAGTGACCATGAGGAGCAGGTAGTTCGCTTCTTGCCACGTTGTTCCTAAACAGAGGGAAAGCAATGCGCTTGGGGGTTTTGAAGACTGGCTGCCCAAGTTCAAACACATGGCTCAGGCACTTCCTGAATATGTAATGTTGGGCAAATTATTTGCTTCTGTGCCTCAGTTTCCTCATCTGTAATATGGGGATAATAATACCTACTCCACAGCATAGCTGTGAAGATTTTAAAAAATGATAATATGTATAAAGAAGTTGGAGAACAGATACAGCCTATAGCAAGCACTATTAGTATTAGAGTTTTTTTTCAATATTTTATAGCAAGCATTATTAGTATTAGTTTTTTTAAATACCTTTTTTTGGAACATAATCCCCAATAATGATTCTGCGCTACTGCCCCTGGATTTCTTCCTTAGTCCCATGACTCAAATGGGCAAGCCTCTATTAGGACCTTCTAAGAGAGCTATGCAATTCCCTTACAAGATTCAATATTGGCTTAGCGTACTTTTAAAGAGGCTGATGCCATTGATTCAATAGACGTCAAAACAGAAAGTAAACCTCTTCAAAGTCAGGATGACATAACTTTGTAGTTTTGCTTTCTTGCTCACTTTTGGATAATAAGCCCCAAACCAAAATATTAAGAGTTTATTGTAATGAAAGTCCATAGAAACACATACTAGACAAATGAATATACAGAATAGATATATGGCCCTTCTTTAGTCTATGGAAAATATTTTATTTTCGTTGAATGCCATATATAGTAAGAGTCATTAGGATTTTTTTCCCCTGGAACTTACATAGCAGCTAGAAGAGCCAATAATGCTTTTGAAATTCAACCTTTGTTTCTAGTGATGATGTCTAAGTCTTTGTGGATTTACTGTCTTGGTTCATTTAGCTAGTAGTAGAACAAGAGTTTTCACAAAATATCCACCTGGGTCATGGTGGCGGTAGTGGTAATCCTCTATCTTCTTTCTCTCCCTGATACTTATATTTATTTGTTACGGTAAGTTTTCTAATGCATAAAAATGTAATGTAAGAAATGATTATAAATCTTTGGCTATATACATGTTCAAAGAGGTATTTAAAATTAGTTGTCCCTGATCCTCTCAACGTAGATATTAGTTCATCAGTAAGTCAACTGATAGTTTGTGCCATAACCTCTAATAGATCTGGCTTTGCCCTGGAAGCCCATGCAGGCTAAAATCAGCAGCCAACCCTTTGCCTGGATTGTACTTCTAAAAGAGTTAGAGTTTGAAGTGCCGTATAAGTATTTTAAATATATTTGTATTGATGTACACAACTGGTTTGATCATTATTAATGAACTAATCGACTAAATACTGTATTAGATAATCAGTTGGTGGAGCCTAATAATAGTATCAGCTCTAGATGTGAGTATCTCTTGGCGTTCCTGTAGTCTGATTTATGAATGGTATGCTACACATCAATCTTTACACACCCATTCAGAATAAATAAGCAAGATGAAAGGAGATTCACATATTCTTTGTAAAGATAAGTCTTATGAGGTAATGGATGGTTAATACACCCTATTCTCATAGCATTATGATAGAACCTAAAACTTAATTGTTCTGTTCAAAAGAGAAATAATGCAATGTTCCTACTTAAAATGGTTTCTTATGCAAAGGCATAAAATTTCTGGCATTAGAGAAAACAAAAGTGTATCTGGTACTCTAGCTGCTGTGTCTCAGTTGTAAAAATCTCATCTGTGATCATAATAGGATATTGATTAGTATGGAAGCTATACAAAGCTGAATTGCATTTCTTGGTGGAGTACGAAAGGTCACTGTTTGATTACTCAATAACTTTTCAAATACAAGAAATGCTATTTAAAAGTATGCTTGAATGATTGGGTTGCACTATAAGAGGGAAATGGGGGAAATGGTAGTACTTTCGTAAAGGTAGTTAGATGTCAAATTCTTATATCATTTTCTATTCATGTATATTTAACATTCTGTACTATTTTATATACTAGAACATAAACCATTAAATCAAATTATAAGTGCAATTTTACATGTTATCCATGTGACATCTAACTTACAAGACAAATAATTCACTTGTTTTTAGGTATTAACTGAGTTTGTCACTACGGCCATCTTATATTTGATGGCATTTATTTTCTGTGATCATAAATATAAGGTACTTCATATTATTATAGAAAATGTAAAAAATACAGAACTATATAAAGAAGATAACAAATTACCAATAATTCTGATATTCTGATTAACTTCTTTCCTCTTTTTATTTATAAAACAATATAAAATCTTATCATGTATTTATTATATTTGCTACAAGTTATAAATTCAGGATCACTTTATAATAGTTTTAATGATAATTTTCCCCTTTTAACTGGGAATGCACTCTTAGGAATAGTAAATATTCTTGAAAAAATGATTCTTAATAACTGCATATTACTCTAAATTATGGATAGACCATAAAATATTTAACCTGTTAGTTTGTGCTCATAAATACCTCCGAACTCTCCTGTTTATGTGACCTATAGTTTTGTTAAGAGCCTTGTATGATGGACATCGGCATCATCCTCTTTGATCCCGTTACTTTCTCCTTACATTGCCACTGATTTCCTCTTTTGGCATTACAGGTTTCTTTCTAATCACTGGCACACATGCCCAAGCCCAGGGCTCACTATTTGCTCAAACAAGTATTCACCTTTGATAGATTGAGTAACCTCAATCTGATTTGGCAAAATAAAGAAGCCTTATTGAGTCTATTGCAAGGACTGGCTAACAGCATCCCAATACATCGTTAGAACTCCAACCATATTTACCAAATGTATTAGGATGTTCTTGCATTGCTATAAAGAAATACCTGAGGCATGGTAATTTATGAAGAGAACGGTTTAATTGGCTTACAGTTATACAGGTTGTACAAGTATAGCACCAACATCTGCTCTGCTTCCAGTGAGGGCCTCAGTAACCTTCCAATCACAGTGGAAGCTGAAGGGAGAGCAGGCATGTCACATGGCAGGAGAGGGAGCAAGAGAGAGAGGTGGGAGGTGCCACACACATTTCAACAACCAGATCTCATGAAAACTGACTCATCACAAAGGGCATGGTGCTAACGCATTCATGAGAAATATGCCCCCATGATCCAATCGTCGCTTACTTGGCCCCACCTCCAACAGTGGGGATTACATTTCAACATGTGATTTGGTGGGGACACAGATCCAAACCATATCATCAAATATATAGATGACTGAATGACAAGAGGCAGGTCGGAGAAGGTAGAAAGCAGTGCATGTAGAGAGAGTGGAGAATTTGAGTAGCAGATTATGAAGACAGAAGAAAAATGGGCGATGTAAAAATAGAAAGAATAGCACAGTAATGGGCAGAGGAAACAGGAATAGGGTGGAATACATGAGAACAGGGTGGAGGATTTGGGTGTCAGAAAAGAAGCAGTGTGGAAATTAATTGATACTCTCTGCAGTACAGCCACATTCTATGCCATGGGCAACGCAGCAAAAGTATCATTCATAATTGGGACTCTCTGGCTTGTGTAACCACCCACTGAGACAAAAGAGACTGCTTTCATATCAATTATTTTGCTTAGGGTACTGATATCATGATATACCTATTTATGTATATTTGATCCTTATGCACCTTTCAGATGTTGATAGACATGTAGCATCTGGAATTGGAAGGTGATGGACCTGCTCTTCTGTGTGCCAATCAGAATCTCCTGGAGCACTGGATTCAGGTCTAAAGTCAGACTTTTTAAGAGGGAAGTAGACACTGGAGGAGATGTACCCTGGAGGATGGTCAGCACAGTGAAGGGACCTAAAATACAATCACCCACAGACAGGTAAAAAGAAAGCTTGGAGAGGGCATGATTATACAGTTCCTAATAGGTGACTACTTTTGAAGGCATGCCAAGTAGAAGAGGAGCAGGCTGGCTCTGTTTGACCTTAAGGAGAAGAGATGTGGAAACAATGCAGGCTTTTCAGGAAGACAGATTTTGTTTTGTTCAAGGAAAACCTAATAAGCAGTGGAAATGCTTGAATTTGTGATTGGTTCATCTTTGAGAAAGTGAGACCTTCCAAATTGGAGGTGTTTAAATACACCTTAGTGAACAATTGGTGGGGATTTTGTTGCAGAGAATCAAATACCTGCTATTCGGTGGAGATAGATTATCTTTAAGGTCTCTGCCAACTCTATGATACTGTAATTTTATGCAGATCTCTGTGTAGATGGAGCAGAGAAAGCAAATGCAAATTTGTATTTATGTGGCCAAAATTGCTTTAACAAAAGTTACATATTGAAACCATTTTAGTTTTAATATCATCAAAAATTTTACTTTGATCTTTCATAAGAAAACACCTGTAACAACTGGAATGCTTTTTTCAATGTCATCTGTGTTTTTAGTTTGAATATAATGCATGGTTTTCTGAATAGAAAAAAATCTCACTTTCTCTTTTTTGTTTTGTTTTTGTTTTGTTTTGTTTTTTGAGACAAGGTCTGGCTCTGTCACCCTGGTTGGAGTGCAGAGATGCGATCTCAGCTCACTGCAACTTCCATCTCCCGGGCTCAAGGGAGTCTTGCACCTCAGCCTCCCGAGTAGCTGAGATTACAGGCATGTGCCACCACACCTGGCTAATTTTTGTATTTTTAGTAGAGACAGGGTTTCACCATGTTGATCAGGCTGGTCTTGAACTCCTGGCCTCTTGTGATCTGGCCCCCTCAGGCTCCCAAAGTGCTGAAATTACAGGCGTGAGCCACAGCACCTAGCCAGAAATCTTACTTTGTAAGTGCTAAGATACATGATTGAAAATATCCCTGCCCTTGAGTCACTTATATACATAATGCATTTAAATCATGAAAAGGCCTGCAAAGACTGCTTTAGAAGCACAGAGAGGTAGAACTAATGGAGCCCAAAAGAGGAAGGGAGTTTATAGTGGATCTGTCCCAGAGTTGGGTCTTAAAAGCATGAGTAAAAGCTTGGTGAGTGAAAAAAAGTGGAGGACTAAAGAAAGTTCCAGGAAGGAAGAAGAGTATGCAAAAGAGAAGCTGTAGAGAGTTTGCAAGTCTCTACAAATAGGTTAGCAGAGCTGAAACTTACATTGGAGGTGTGGCAGGAGAGAGTGAGGTATAGTCAGGTAGAGTAAGACCTTTATGCTAGTCTAAGAAACTTGAATTTTATACTTTATGTACCTGGAAGCCATTGACATGAATAAGGGAGATTTGACTTTAGCTCAAACACTGATATTTGATATATACATTTAAATGAACCAAGAATGGAGGCAAAGAAACCCAATAGGAGGCTACCGCAATAGCTTCAAGAAAGATCTTAAAAGCCCAAGTTGGACAGTGGTAATCTGTATGAAGAGAATGTGAAAGGATTAAATATGTTTAATATAAAATCTTGGTCACTAATGTTATTAAGCAGTGGAAAGATGTAGGAGTCAACGATGACTCCAGATTTCTTATTTGGGTGACCTTGTTAGATCCACCAATTGAGACGGGGAGCATAAGACTAAGAACACATTTTGGGGAAGGAAATGGATTTATTCAATTTTGGACTTACTAACTTTAGAGTGCTTTGGAGCCCTTTAAGTAGTTATGGCAGGCAGGAAGCCGGATACGAAGACTTATATCTCAAGAGAATGATTCTGCTTGAAGGTATAAATCACGTTTTATCTACATATAAATAGTAGCTAAAGCCATGAGTTTGTCCAGGGAGAAAAAAAAAAAAAAAAGGAGAGAAAAAAATAAAGGAAAAAGAAGTGGGCTGAGGGAGAAATCAAAAGAAATCTCATGGTAAAAAAAATGGCCAAGAAGAAAAAACTCGCAAAGGAATAAGAGAAAGAGTGGTGGGAGAAATTGAAGAATAAAAAAAAAATCTGATATAGCATCAAGGGAATAGTTCCAAGGAGGGCTAATCCACAGTGGTAAGTGAAATTGACAGTCTAGCAAGTAAAGAGCTAAAAGCGCCATTGAATCTGAGAATTCAGTAGTTGCCTTAAGGAGACTGGTTTATATGGATTAGCAGCTAGAAGAAACATTGCTGTGTTGACTATCAGATGAGAAGCAAGAAATTAAAGCCCTTAGTTGTAGAATTCCTCCTCCTCTGTCCACGGTTGAGAGGTTTCTATGAGAAAAAGAGCAGAGAAGGGGCACAGCTAGGAGGAAATCCAAGGTCAATGGAACAGTGGTGTTTGTATTACTTTGCTTTTTGTTTTAGAATGGGGAGTATTTCAGCGTGTCTCTGGATCCTAAAAAATAAGATCTAGCAGAGCAAGGAAGGTGAAGTCAAGGAAAAGACACATGACAACATACAGAAAGTGGCATTGGCTTTGAAGGGCAGAAGGGAAACCACACTTTCTCCAACTCCTGGGCTCTATGCTGTAATTCAGCTTACTTATTACAGGTAGATTTGCATATGGGTGTTGATGTGTGTGTTGATAAAGTACTTATTTTTTCCTTTGGCAATTTTCTGGGACTGAATAAAAAGTTCAAGTTTATCACTTTCCAAAATTCTTAGCTATAAATCTTCAGATTCAGGGATTTTGAAAAATCTCATTTTTTAAAAAAGTAAGACATTAAAAAGAACTCTAAAGATAAGTTCTATCTTTTCATCAGTATTAAATATTTTTGCCAACTGCATAAAATCCCTGAGCCTTACTCCTTTTACTTCTAGAGCAGTGAAGCTGCAAAATCTTGTTTCCAAGATTAATTATACAACAAATGTAGATTCGCATACAATAAACATGTACAGTGGCATGAATAATAAAGTTAACCAGAAAAACTTTCTTGCAGTGAATGGACTCCTTCCATTGTTACTAGAAACATCTATACAGTAAGGACAGAATGCTGAGTTTATAATCACAAGTTTGAGAACATTCATTTTAAAAAGGATTGAAATACAAGTTTTATGAAAATTGAAAACAATGGTTCTATGTAGAAAACGATATGGGGAATAAAATGGAATCTGGACTTCTACAATAAGAACTTGTTTATTATGTCTTTTAAATGATGTTTTTAATTATGCAAGTAATATGTGAATTTATTTTTATAATAGCTTTCCATTTACAAACAGCCCCCACCAATTCATGTGTATTCTCAAACTCATTAAAAACCAATGAATTTCATTCCCTATTTCATTTTCATTGAGTCCTTTCTGGTTATACCATTAGGCTGATGTAATGATTTTATCTATAAAATGGTATACTGGTCTATGACTTTCTATTACCATTTCTCCCTTCTTCATGTTTCTATGTAACCCTTTTTTTCTTAAAATCTTTTGGCTAGAGGAATCCACCGGTTTTGCAGAATTTCTTTTTAAACAGTTGCAAATACTGAAACCATTTGTAGAATTAGATACCCCTATACAATGGTGTATACTTTTTATTTTCATGTACATGTGTGGAAGTCAGTTCACCTTAGAAGAAAATAGTGGGTACCTGTGAGGGACAACCCAAGCCGATATGAAATCAAAATACCCAATTGCATCCTCACGTCTTAAGGTGCTCTGCTCTCTTCACAACTTCTGTAAAGTTTTCGCCAGATCTCTTTCTTTAAACCGACTTTATTTTTATTTTTTTTTTCTTTGAGACAGAGTCTTGCTGTCTCACCCAGGCTGGAGTGCAGTGGCCCGATCTTGACTCACTGCAGCCTCTGCCTCCTGGGTTCATGCAATTCTCCTGCCTCAGCCTCCTGAGTAGTGGGGACTACAAATGTGCACCACCATGCCCAACTAATTTTTGTTTTTAGTAGAGATGGGGTTTCGCCATGTTGGCCATGCTGGTCTAGAACTCCTGGCCTCATGTGATTTGCCCACCTCAGCCTCCCAAAGTGCTGGGATTATAGGTGTGAGCCACTGCACCCAGGTGCTTTAAACTGCCTTTAAATGTTGATCCTATTTGTGAGAACAAAGACACTATCCTAGCCACAACTAAATACAACTAAATAAAGATATTTTGCAAATAATTTGATGAGGAAGAGGCTGTATAATTATTATATAATAAAACAGTTTTATTTTATATATTTATGTGATTGAGATAACCCTGCAATTTGGACAACCTTTTATCCTTTTAGTTTAATTAATTATTTTCAAAATATCCTTTCAGTAAAAGATACAGTAAACACTACTAACTTTTTCTGACCAGCCACAGCAATTTGCCCATCTTTTTATTGTGGCATTATCGTATTATATAATAAATAATGTTTACAAGTTTATCTTTTTGTCTGGACCATGAAATCCTCAGGAACAGGGTTGTGTTTTACTCATATTTGTCTATTCATTGATTAACTAAGTGGACCACATTTAACCACCCCCTCTCCATCTCCTTCAGAGTCCAATTTAAGACTAGACAATGTAGAGTCCTGAGAGCTGAGAATAGATGAGGCTATGGAATGACCAGCAACAGCCAGATAGAAACTGAGCCAGAGTGTAAGGGTCAACTATGTTCAAGGATATATGAGAGTTAAAGCTAGATGGAAACCATACCCATTTTTTAATTGCTCTGAGTAAGTCTGGAGTCAATAACAGGAGCTGAAATAAGAGGACAAAAATCACCCTTAATCTGACAGACACAACCTGTTCAGCCCAGTGAATATAAAGCAGGCAGAAAAACGTGTAAAGGGGAAACAGGCCTAGCCTCCCTGCCTACATCTTGCCCTTGAACATCGGACTCAAAGTTCTTCAGTTTTGGCACTCAGACTGGCTATCCTTGCTCCTCAGCTTGCAGACAGCCTATTGTGGGAACTTGTGACCATATAAGTTAATACTTAATAAAGTCCTATATATATACACACACACACATATATACACACACATATGTGTGTGTGTGTGTGTGTGTGTGTGTATCCTATTAGTTTTGTCCCTCTAAGAAAACCCTAATACAGATTTTGGTACCAGGAGTGGGGTCCAGAAGAGTAGAAGGCTCTGCAACAGATCCAGGCTGCTGCGTAAGCTGTTCTGCCACTTGGGCCATATGACCAAGCAGATTCAATGGTGCTTGAGGTGTCAGTGGCAGATAGGGATGCTGTTGGGAGCCGTTGGCAGGCTCCCATAGATGAATCAGAGCAGAGACCTCTAGGAGTTTGGAGGAAGGCCCTACCATCTTCTGAAGATAACTACTCTCCTTTTGAGAGACAGCTCTTGGCCTGTTACTGGGATTTGGTGGAAACTAAACATTTGACTATGGGTCATCAAGTCACCATGCAACCTGAACTGCCTATCGTGAACTGGTTATACCATTAGGCTGATGTAATGATTTTCTCTATAAAATGGTGCTTTTATGGGTGCTTTCTGACCCATCTAGTCATCAAATGGGTTGTGCAGAGCAGCATTCCATCATCAAAGCGAAGTGGTATATATGTGATCAGTCTTGAGCAGGTCCTGAAGGCACAAGTAAGTTACATGAGGAAGTGGTTCAAATGCCCATGGTCTCCACTCCTGCCACCCTGCCTTCTCTCCCCAAGCCTGCACTGATGGCCTCATGGGGAGTTCCCTATGATCAGTTGACAAAGGAAGAGAAGACTAGGGTCTGGTTCACAGATGGTTCTGCACAATATGCAGGCACCACCCAAAAGTGGACAGCTGCAGCAGTACAGCCCCTTTCTAGGACATCCCTAAAGGACAGCAGTGAAGGGAAATCTTCCCAGTGGGCAGAACTTCAAGCAGTGTACCTGGTTGTGCACTTTGCATGGAAGGAGAAATGGCCAGATGTAGGATTATATACTGATTCATGGGCTGTAGCCAATGGTTTGGCTGGATGGTCAGGGACTTGGGAGAAGCAAGATTGGAAAATTGGTGACAAAGAAATTTGGGGAAGAGGTATGTGGATGGACCTCTCTGAGTGGTCAAAAGCTGTGAAGATATTTGTGTCTCATGTTAGTGCTCATCAATGGGTGACCTCAGCAGAGGAGGAGTTTAATAATCAAGTGGATAGGGTGACCCGTTCTGTGGACACCACTCAGTCTCTTTCCCCAGCCACTTCTGTCTTCACCCAATGGGCCCATGAACAAAGTGGCCATAGTGGCAGGGATGGAGGTTACTCATGGGCTCAGCAAACTTGGACTTCCATTCACCAAGGCTGACCTGGCTATGGCCACGGCTGAGTGCCCAATTTGCCAGCAGCAGAGACCAACACTGAGCCCTTTATATGACACCATTCCTCAGGGTGATCAGCCAGCCACCTGGTGGCAGATTGATTATATTGGACCTCTTCCATCATGGAAAGGGCAGAAGTTTGTCCTCACTGTAATAGACACTTACTCCAGATATAGGTTTGCCTACCCTGCACACAATGCTTCTGCCAAGACTACCATCCATGGACTAATAGAATGCCTTATCCATTGTTATGGTATTCCACACAGCATTGCCTCTGACCAAAGCATTCACTTTAGGCTGAAGAAGTGCAGTGATGGGCTCATGCTCATGGAATTCACTGGTCTTACCATGTTTCCCACCATCCTGAAGCAGCTGGATTGATAGAACTGTGGAATGGCCTTTTGAAGTCACAATTACAATGCCAACTAGGTGACAATACTTTGCAGGGCTGGTGCAAAGATGTCCAGAAGGCCATGTATTCTCTGAATCAGCATCCAATATATTGTACTGTTTCTCCCATAGCCAGGGATTCACAGGTTCAGGAATCTAGGGATGGAAGTGGAAGTTGCACCATTCACCATCACCCCTAGTGATCCACTAGCAAAATTTTTGCTACTTGTTCCTGCAACATTACGTTCTGCTAGCCTAGGGGTCTTAGTTCCAGAGGTAGGAATGCTACCACCAGGAGACACAACAACGATTTCATTAAACTGGAAGTTAAGATTCCAATCTGGACACTTTGGGCTCCTCTTACCTTTAAATCAACAGGCTAAGAAGGGAGTTACAATGTTGGCTGGGGTGATTGACATGGACTATCAAGATGAAATCAGTGTACTACTCCACAATGGAAGTAAGAAGAGTACAGGCCCTGTGTCTTTGCAGGGTATAGACTCCTCCCAACTGCTTTCACAGGCTAGCGCTCAGCATCTGCAGCTTTTCCAGGTGCATGGTGCAACTGTCAGTGGATCTACCTCCACCACCTTCTGGAGGACGGTAGCCCTCTACTCACAGCTCCACTAGGCAGTGCCCCAGTGAGGACTCTGTGTGGAGGCACTGATCCCACATTTCCCTTTAGCACTGTCCTAGCAGAAGTTCTTTATAAGGGCTCTGCCCCTGCAGCAAACTTCTGTCTGGACATCCAGGCATTTCCATACATCTTCTGAAATCTAGGTGGGGGTTCCCAAACCTCAATTCTTGTCTTCTGTGTACCTGTGGAACCAACACTATGTGGAAGCCACCAAGGCTTGGGGCTTGCACCCTCTGAAACAATGGCCTGAGCTGTACCTTGGCCCTTTTAGCCAAGGCTGTAGAGCCTGGGACACACGGCACCAAGTCCGATGGCTGCAAACAACAGGGGTGCCCTGGACCTGGCCCAGGAAATTATTTTTCCCTCCTAGGCATCCTGGCTTGTGATGGGAGGGGCTGCCATGAAGGTCTCTGACATGACCTGGAGACATTTTCCCCATTGTCTTGGAGATTAACATTTGGCTCCTTATTATTTATGCAAATTTCTGCAGCCAGCTTGAATTTCTCCCCAGAAAATGGTTTTTTCTTTTCTACTGCATTGTCAGGCTGCAAATTTTCCAAACTTTTATGCTATTGAATGCTTTACTGCTTAGAAATTTCCTCCACCATATACCCTAAATCATATACCCTAAATAAGTGTATGGATTTTGCTGTCCATACACTCCAGGCCAGGTGGTCTCACATGGAGATGAGGAGTTTGTTGAGAACTTGAGTAAAGGTCACTCTTGCTATGTTTTAGCCAAGAGACTGGTAGCATTTTGCCCCTGCCCTAGAGATCTGTAAAACTTTGAACTTGAGAGAGATGATTTAGGATATATGGTCAAAGCCATTCACCAAGTCTTTAGGAAGTTCCAAGCTTTCCCACATCTTTCTATCTTCTTCTGAGCCCTCCAAATTCTTTCAACCTCTGCCTGTTACCCAGTTCCAAAGTTGCTTCCACATTTTTGGGTGTTTTTAGAGCAGTGCCCCACTCTCTGTAGCACCAATTTACTGTATTAGCCCATTCTCATGCTGCTGACACATGATTTTTCTTGGCCATCTTGTCAACCAAGAATCTCCACAGCCAGCAATGCCCCACTGTTGCCTGGGACTCACTTTGCCCCAGGCCTGCTGCTGCAGGAGCCTCACCCACTCAGCCCAACTGTGTAATAACTTGTACCTGTGTTTGGCGATTCCCAAGCCCTTGTCCCATGTCCAAGAAGAATGAGGATACACTGACAATTCAATGGGTGAGGATTGGTGGAGAAGAATTTTATTGAGTGATGGAATAGCTCTCAGTGGAGAGGGGATGAAGATGGTGGTTTGTCTTCCAGTGTGGGCAAGCCAAGAGCTTTTTATGGGCTCAGAGTAGGGGAGTGTGTGCTGATTGGTTTGTGAGTATGCAAAAAAGTTTAACATGAAGACACCACTTAAAGGTGGGCATGACAGTGTAGAAAACCAATTAGAAAAGGATAGGTATCTGCAAAATAGGTGAAGGATGGGGACCAACCAGAGGAAAGTACATGAAATGGGAAGACAGGTTCTCAATCTGGTCTATGGATCTACCAGGACTTGTAGCTAGGCTTTAAATTGTCTTAGGCTTGAAGGTGGGGTTTCACTGGGTACCCGCCCCTGTCTGCCTAGGCATTTGCCTACCTCCTGCCACTATCACTGCTATGAAGAACTAGCCAAGACTGGGTAATTTAGAAAGGAAAGAAGTGTAATTGACTCACAGTTCTGCACAGCTGGAGAGACCTCAGGAAACTTACAATCATGGCAGAAAGGGAAGCAAACACATCCTTCTTCACATGGCAACAGGAGACAGTAGTTCTGAGAAAAGGGGGTAAAGTCCCTTATAAAACCACCAGATCTGATGAGAACTTACTATCAGGAGAACAGCATGGGAGTAATCACCCCCATGATTCAATTACCTCTCACCTGGTCCCTACCATGACACATGGGGATTATGGGAACTACAGTTCAAGATGAGATATGCGGGAGGGGGACAGAGTTAAGCCATATCACACGTGTATGTGCATGTGCCTGCACACACACACACACACACACACACAGGAAAATATTGACATGAAGGAAGCTATGATTTCCTGCTTATATTAATATATGTAAAACCCATTGGCACAATTTATGGGGCCTTCAATGCTATTCCTTGTCTGATCCAAGTCCAGGACACTTCCAGCTTTATTAATGATAATGATGATCATTATTTTCATTATCATTATTGACTGATAAGCCTGTTTGCCCAAGATGCCACGGAAAATTATGTATAAACCTAATAATATTCAACATTGACTTGGAAAGAAGAGCCTTGTCGATAATAAGGGATGATATAGTTATTAATTTGACTTGAAAAGTCATTAACAAATATATACATTCTATGAGTGGGCAAATATTCCCAAAGCATCATTCAGAGGCAGTGCAATTTTTGTTCTGAGGTGTGAGGAGGCAGCCAGAGAACTGATGTCATTCTCCCTGTCACTTTCTCAGGAAGGTTAAACAGCATTCTATGAGCTCTTCTGGGTTGATTTATTAAAGGTTTTATGGAGAAAACGGTGGGAATTCAGGAACCACTGGAATAATGGGTGGGAGAATTTGCAGAATAAGGTTGCATCCCACACACAGAGGCACAGAGAGCAGAGGTAAGAACGAAAATAACAGACAAAAGACCTCACCTAAAAGGAAAGATGACAATGGGTAAGGAGTGGGATATTTCATATAAAGTTAAAATGTCATTTTTTTATTATACCAAGGAAATAGATAAACTATTACAGACAGCTGACTACAGATGTTTATGATTAGCACAGTACTTGGCTCTTATTTTCCTGGATTCTGCCTCATTCTAAATAAACCTGGATTGTTTTCATTCTCATTAGCATCATAGAACTTATTCATATTGAAGAGCCTATTAAGACACTCAGATAGATGTTACTTCTAGATCTTATATCTTCTAAGCCATTTGCACAGAGTAAGGATTTGATGTTCTCTAACTAGGTAATAGGATTACTATATTTTGAAATGGTCCCTTTGGGACAATCCTTATGCAGTTTCCTGTTTCCTGTCAGGATGGTTTAACCCATACGGTGAAAAGAAGGGTTGCAGCAGGTTTAAATATTTAAAAGTAAAGCTTATTTGAGCTGCATAAAGTAATTGCTACCTGCAGCAGAGAAAGCATAAGTCAGGCTCCATTTTTTACCTGAGAAACCTTGAAGAGCTGCTTTTGTCACTTGTTTGTATTATTTTTAAATGCCTTCCAAGTTTATAAAGTCTTGGAAAACATAACGTTTTATGTATGGAGATGACTCTGACCAAGGCTTCTCATCCTCGTCTTGTTTGCTGGGCCTGGCTTTTCAGTCTTCTTGCAGGACTTTAATGAGCAGGGAATTATTCACAATTAATGACAGCCAATCACTACAGTGGGGAATATACACTTATAAAATTATGACAAATAGCCACACCATGTGATCAGAGTAGACAAATTACACCATAAGCAGAAAGTAGTTATGGTTGATTGGAGCAATTAAATGTTTTCTTTTTTTAAAAACTCCAGTGAGAATATTTTAGAAAATGGCTTTTTAATCATCTGTAGAACTGTTAAAATTATTGTCTCCTAATAGTTGTAAAGTACACCATGTTTAGAATTAACTGTAATCCCTTTGCATAGCCATGGGATTCTTCCCCCAGAAACCTGTTTACTTGAAACTTATTTTTAATCACAGACTTAACATCAACTCATTCCCATTCTGAAGGAAATGCCAATAATTTTCTAAGATTAGAAAAGAAGACACTGGGCTTCCACGAATGAGTAAGAACTATGCAGTCTGCGTAGCCAGATTAGGGAAAACAAAATTCTAAACAAATATGCTTGTTATCTTACAGCTGGACTCTCCCCACCAGATCAGAACTTGGTCAGATGCTGGAAGGCGTCCTAATGACCTCCTAAAAAGTAACTAGGTTACTCTCCAGGGCCACTATGGAATGGAAGCCAAGGAAGCCACCTGGTTTCACTGAGAATGGATTGTGGAACCTGGGAAACCTGTGAGAAAAGGAGGTTAATGAAGAGAAGATGTTCACATTGACTTCTGATTTTTTCTTTCTTTGTTTGTTGGGGAGTGGGAAGAAGACAGGGCAGGAAGTGCTAAGGCCATTAACAGGTAGGGCCAAGGGGAAATCTGTTGTCTCACTAGGGCCCAGGAAAAATGTCTGACCTCTACAGAGATTGGGCCATTTCATATTTTCTGCTCAGCTTTGCGATTTGGGAAAGCTTAGGGAATGTGCCTGAATGGATCCCATAGCCTCGGAGGAACGTCAGGAGACACGGAGAAGCAGAACATAGCTAGGCAATAGGTACGTATGCCCAGTAAGTACCTAGTAAGAGAGAGGGAAAGCAGCCGGGGGATGCAGATTGGCTTCTGACCCTGGATGTGCCAGTCCCACGGACATTCAGACACAATGATTAGGGTTTTGCAAAAGTGCTGGGTATCTCCATTAACAAAGGAAGGCACACATACAGCAATATTGTTAGCTCAACCGTGTCAGCAATATCTTTTTCATAGCAACGGGCTGATAAGCTTGGATATTATTTGCTTTTTGTTGGTTTTATAAGTTAAAATTTGAGAAACTTTTTATAACAATGTATATTTTTTCTTGTAGAGCTTGGAAGTCTCCCTGAAAATGCTGAATGAAGAAATTTGACTTGTGAATACAAACATGCGCTACAGGACTTTATATTAGAATTTTGGCCACAACAGACAATTGCCTTCTGAAGTACCCAGTTTAGTCAAGTATCTAATAAAAGCTTGATTTCTTTGAGGACATACTAAGTGACAGGCACAGTGTTTTCCTTGTGCTAACACATGTAACCTCTGCAACAACTGTTTTCACAATAGCTTACAAAATAAGAAAACTAAGGCTCAGAGAGATAAAGTGAGTTGGTTGTGATTAGAAAATCAAATATTAGATAGCACCTAGACTGAAACAAGTTCTATCTGATTACAATATCAAATTTGTAATAAGATATTTCTTCTGGCTTGGTATAATAATATCTTTTTTATTTAGGGATAAAATATTACCACAGATGTAAAATATAAGGGGAAAAAGACACTTAATTTTACATTAACAGTGAACTCAAAAAAATTTTTTAAAATTTCATTGTCTTACCATTATAATAGTTTTTTTTAAATTATACAATTGTTATTTAAACTAGGGTAATGTGCTTTTCTAGATCTTTCATATATACCAACCATGTTGATTCAACTTTATAGTCACTCTTTAATGTGGATTTTCATAATTTCATTTACCTCTTATGGCACCACCGTAGTGGTTGTCTTATTCATTTATTTAACTAAAGTGGTACTAACAGAAGAATCTCACTTCTGTTTAAAAACATTGTCTCGGCTGGGCACGGTGGCTCAAGTCTGTAATTCCAACACTGTGGGAGGCTGAGGCAGGTGGATCACCTGAGATCAGGGGTTCAAGACCAGCCTGGCCAACATGGTGAAACCCCGTCTCTATTAAAAATATAAAAGTTAACCAGGTGTGGTGGCAGGCGCCTGTAATCCCAGCTACTTGGAAGGCTGAGGCAGGAGAATCGCTTGAACCCAGGAAGTGGAGGTTGCAGTGAGCCAAGAATGCGCCATTGCACTCCAGCCTGGGTGACAAGAGTGAAACTCCATCTCAAAAAAAAAAAAAAAAAAAAACATGTCTCATCTTGATTATGTGGAAATGTACACACTTTCCCCAGATTCCATTTCTTGAATGTTATCTATATGATCACAGGAAGATAAAGCTTCTCAAATACCCTTGGACACACAGCCACTCCCTCCCCACCAACCCCTACCTGAAATAACACAGCTTCTGGGGAAAATCTATAGTGGGTTCATCATGAAAGATCCTTCTTCCTGGATTTTCAGGTACTGCTTTCCTTGTCTAGGCAATAGGGCTTGAAGAGATGTGTTTGTTGTAGAGTTAACAACCTTTTTCAGATGCATGAAAAGAAGCTGTTTATTTCACCCAAGATATGTCAGTATATAATCACCTTAGGAAAGCCAATTTACCTTATGGAATGAACATCAAGTTTCATGGCTTAAAATTCACACAGTTCTGTCTGTAAAGACTAGGCAGTAAGGATCCTAGCCAACTGCTATAGATTACACAGGCTTGTTCCTTATCCCTGTGATGGTTCCTTTACTTTTCAGCATCCTTATAGCCTGCAGGTTTCTAAATTGAGCCTGGGTCTTCATATTATGTATAAATAGTAAGGCATCCATTTAGCCAGATTCAAGTGGTCTATGGCTTGAGGCAGAACGAGAAAAATTTCCAGAACAAATAACTTCTACCATACTGAATAAAGATACTTGATCAAATTAACTAAAGGTAATTCTGTTATCCACTGAAAACCCGGGTATCTAAACCTGGGAGAGGTCCCGCTGCTAAGACGCCAAAACTTGAAATTTATAAAACAGCAAATGACTAAATATTCTGTAGATCCACAGCGCTATTTCCCAGTTCTCATTTACATATTTAATTGTTTCCAATAAGACCTCTTTGCAGCAGAAATAGAAAGACAATGTGTGTGAGTGCGCTGATGTGTGGCATCAGCTGAAATCCATACAGGATCTTTGTTTACCTGCTGTGCTTAATTTCAGTATACATTTCTATGATTAATTTTGTTTTTCTTCAGTACATCAAACTGTTCTAAGTCATTTGTGTCTGGCATTTTATGCTGTAGATTAAAGTGGACTATTGATTCCTAAGAATCGAGCTGTCTTTGAATCCGAATTCTAGATGATCACAGAGGACCACAGAGCCTGATGCTTCACCTGGGATTAACACTCACTCACACCCACGCCCAGAATCCCTCAAGAGAATTCAGGGAATCTGTGAGCCTGGATGGGAAAAATCACTTGATTTTTTTTCTAGTAACTAATGGAAATTTTTAGCATTTCCTTTCATTCTTAATATGGCCAGAAAACATGGTAGTATAATCAGTACTTACAATTTTGTCACCAGAAGAAATCGCAGGTGTTTGTCATATCGCATTATTGCACATATCCTCGAATATGATTTCTGTCCATCACTCATCACCCCTCTGTCATTGTGGTAGTTATAAGATCCACCACGTGATCTCATTAAGACAGTGTGTGCATTACTCTACAAATTCCTTTACATTTTGGTAACTTTAATACAATCAGTTTCCTTTGTACTCTTTTAAGTATTTTATTTTGTACATTCAAAAATGTTATTCTGGCCAGGTGCGTTGGCTCACACCTGTAATCCCAGCACTTTGGGAGGCCGAGACAGGCAGATCACCTGAGGCCAGGAGTTTGAGACCAGCCTGGCCAACACAGCGAAACCCCCCTCTCTAAAAGTACAAAAAATTAACCAGGCATAGTGGCAGGCACCTGCAATCCCAGCTACTTGGGAGGCTGAGGCGAGAGTATCGCTTGAACCTGGGAGACGGAGGCTGCAGTGAGCCTAGATCGCGTCATTGTACTCCAGCCTGGGCAACAAGAGTGAAACCCTGTCTCCAAAAAAAAAATGTTCTGCAAGTAGATCTATAGACTTCAACAGATTGCCGAAGAAATCTGTGACTCAAGAAGAGTTAAAAACCCTTACTCTGGGTTACATAAAAAATTTACGTCACTATAAAGTTTTAGTATCAAAATGGAAAAAATATTTTCCCTTTCTATTCTGCATAGCTTTTGGCACATCAGGGCTTCATTAAAACTCATTACTAAACCTATATTTTTTCCATAGGATATCTTCATATTTCTATAAAATGTTTCTGTAAACATCATTTTATGAGAACTAGTTGAGCACCCAGTATGTGTTTGCTCTCAAGCAAAGGGCTGAGAAAAGTGCAAAAGTAATGTAATTCATGGTCTCTGCTCTCAAAGACACTGCAATCAAGCTGAGTGGACCAGGCTATGACTGACAAAACAACTGGAGAAGAAGCATGTTCAAAATACTCAGGTGCTAACAATAAGTGCAAAAGAAGAGTTCAGAAAAATTAAAAGACATGTGAATGGATGCTGGACGCTGCAAAAGCTTGCATGGAGTGCTGAGGCTTGTGCTGGGAACTAAGGAATGGATAGACTTCCAGTAGCCAGAGGAGACAGAGCCCTCAGAACAGCATAAAGACAATGGTCAGAGGTTGGATAGGAATAGTCATACTCTGTGTCCTCATCCTGCTTTATTTTTCTTCATAGCTCTTAAAACAACCAGGTATACTTGTATCTAATTATAATATGTCTCCAACTGAGATGTATGATCAGGAACTTTGTTTCCCTCACTGGCGTAGGCACAACACAAAGGAATAGTGCCAGCTGGTACGTAGTAGATGCTTGATAAACATTTGTTGAAGGAAGAAATAAACAAGAAAAAATAAGAGAAGAAGAGACAAAGAGAAGGAGGGAAGATATGACAAAGAGAGGGAGGCGGTGAATGTGTGGGCTGAGAAAACTGAAGAGAACTGTCTGAATAGAGCAAGACGTGTGTGCTAGAGAAGGTGAAAATACATACGGAGTGGTTAATACTAACCACACCCGTAAGAGAAATAATCTTTACAACCAGTAACCAGGAGCTAATCTAAGTAAAGGAGCTATAAGGCATTCTATGTAATGAGCTCATTTAGAGTAAAGTACCTAATTTAGGCCTGAAAACATAGCAGGGACTCAAGAAATGTCAGCTTTTCCTTCTTGCTATTTACATGTTTAAGTTTTAAGGCTAGATAGCTCAAGCCTCGCTTTAATTGTAAGAAGTGTGTCATGACATTTGTTTATAAATTTTTTAAGAAATTGAGATAAAAGTCCTTTACCCTAGAAAATCTTTACCATATAGAGTCTTCATATCTGGCTTATTCTGTTATGTCGCACACTGGTTTATAGAGTTTCTTAGGTTCATATAGTGGCTTGTGCAATACTTTATTGACTACTTATAAAGACAGTAAGACCCAGGCATAATATTTAGCTCTTCTTAAGGTGAGAAATTCAATTTGATAAAATGTTGGAGTTGTAGAACTCTTGGATATTATCCAATCCAATCCCTTAAATTAAAACAAACAAAAATTTAGAGAGACTAATGTTTATCTAACTAGAACATAACTTCCCTGGTTCACAGAACTGCTTTTTCTGCCACATTCTCTGCCAGTAGTATCTTGAGTAAACTTTCACTAGTGTTACCACAAAGTGTCACTATTTTAGCTACTCATTTAAGTGCCTGGCACGTATACTGTAAATGTTCAATTAATATTTTTAAATGAAAGAAAGAAAGAAGAAAGAAGGAGGAATAAATAAATGGATTACCTTTGCCATTTGTTGGTGTAAGATCATCCATCAATTCTACTATAGAATTTGTCATCTCTCATGTAAGTGCTTGTGGTCACAGGAGCTAGCAATAACTGTTTTTCACACATTATAAGGAAGAGAATTTTATTATTTTATTTTTGAATTTAAAGAGATTAAAAGTTTAACTTTATAAATATGTATCATTAAACCCCTCTTATAATTAAGAAATAGAAGGAATAGAGTGAAAATGAATAATGGTTTGGTATAAGAGAAAGGTCATATAATTTGAAATTTAAAAGATTCAAATGTATGTACTAGCTCCATTTCTTTTACCCCATTCTCCCCAGTTCTGTTACCATAGAAAAGGCACAACACTAACCTGTTCACTACCTGTGACACAGAATTGTTTTGAGGCTTGAATGAGCTAACGCTTGGGGAAGTATTTAAAGTGGGGCATGCCACACATATGAAGAGTAGTTGTTGTTGCTTCCCGTAATTTCCCGAGGTACCAAATAATGACCCTGGGCTATGTATAAAGATTAACCTTGTATCTGGCAGAATTACATAAATAACTGTCGTTCGCTAGACTCTGGGACACTGACCTAAAGTTAATTATTTGTACTGTTCTCTAATAGGGACTTAACATCTCACCCAAGTCACCTTTCTGGTCTCTTGATGACCTATATAACGGAAATTATTAATGACGGCAAGATAAAAGAGTTTAGAATTAATTCTAAAACTTGAAAACTTGGACCAAAAGCAAAATTCCAATATGTGAGTATAAGGAGTTGCAAACCTAGGATTTTCTTCAAAGAGAGCATGCATATGTTTTATGTGTTACTATTTCATCATCTCCAGTCCTGACAATGCAGGATTTGGGACTTGA